>NW_026911046.1:0-1000 GCF_963692335.1 Osmerus eperlanus | reverse complement strand
AGCAGAGGAAGAATGCTTTTAGAAGCCTGGCTCACAGTAAAACACAGTTTCTCATGCGAATGAAGAAGAAAAAGACCTACCACATAGACAGGGCTTGACTGAACAACCGTCCCCCAGATATCCTACAAATCGAATAACTTAACACTGAAAAGACTGTTATTTGAGCAAATAAGGGATACAGTAGAAGAAGAAAAATACAGCACACATACGTACCAGTGCAAGAATCAGTGGGGTCACACGTGTCACACACATCACTTTCACCATCCCATTTGGATTTCCCACCACCCTTCTCACCTGCAGCAGACTCATTGTCAGCATCATTGTCACCACAATGTAGACAAGAGTCAAGCAGTCACGTATCTCATGTTACCGGGACTTGCCAATCCCAGGAGCAGAGAGGACTGTGGGAAAGGTGTTCCTCCAAGGCCCACGTCGATTAGCAGCTCTCTGGGCCTCTGCGTGGAGCGGTACCAACATGTGGAGCGGGTGTGGACCAGGTGAGACCAGCTGAGCACGCCTGCGTGGGAGAACTCCCCTCAGAGGGCGTTTTTCAGTCGACGCTCGATGGCATCATTCGATTAAAACCCAATTATCGGTCTGTTTTGGTTCCAGCTGCCCTGTGCGGCTATTTGCCGCGGGAAAGATGCATTACCTAGGTGGCCGTCAGGTTTGTTTGTTTCTGTGTTGTCGTTGCCATGTGGTTTCGTTTTTTACTTCTTTGTCCTTGTCCACCCAGGTTCAAACTCGCTGACGATGTCATGACTCATGTGGCATTACTGGAGGTATTGCCCCCAGATACCAAACTGCATTCACACTGCATTCTCAGCTCCCTTCTTTCAAATAGCTTCAAGCAATGCCCTGGGTAGACAAGCGAGGGTCCTCAATCCAATTGCATTTGTCTCAAGAGGAGAGGGAAGAGGGGGACTAGGGAAGAGGAGAGGGGACTAGGGAAGGAGGAGAGGGGACTAAGGAAGGAGGAGACTAGGGAAGGAGGAGAGGG
>NW_026911045.1:0-31036 GCF_963692335.1 Osmerus eperlanus | reverse complement strand
AACTGGGCCGTCTGAGCCCATTTCAGACGCCCCTTAAACAGTGGTTTCATTTGTTGCCAGAAATGCGTTGAAACCTCTACAACCTCTTTGATGTTGCATCTTTATTTGGGGAGCAATCTGACATGGCTTCGTGCCAAAGCCCACAACACAAGGAATGAATCAAGCTCTAGTAGTGCCCCAACTGTGATAGTTGTTCCATATGCCATAGAGAGAAAAGAGAGAGACACGCACGGTTACACAGAAACACTACAGTCTACCTAGGGGGCTTGCCAACCATTTTTACATTTTTTACATTTTAGTCATTTAGCAGACGCTCTTATCCAGAGCGACTTACAGTAAGTACAGGGACATTCTCCCAGAAGCAAGTAGGGTGAAGTGCCTTGCCCAAGGACACAACGTCATTTGGCACGACTGGGAATCGAACTGGCAACCTTCAGATTACTAGCCCGACTCCCTCACCGCTCAGCCACCTGACTCCCTAACCAACGTGCATAACTGAGAGAGACAGAGAGAGCAACAGAGAAAATGAGAGAGGGAGAGAGAGAAAGAGAAAGAGGGAGAGAGAAGAAAGAGAGACAGAGAGAGAGAGAGGACAGAGGGAAATTTTAAAGCGAAAAATAGGGAGAAACAGAGACAGTAATAAAGAGAGAGAGTGAGAGACAGACAGACAGAAAAATGGGGAGAGAGATTCTGGGAGAATGCAAATATATCAGTTGCTTGGATAAAATATGTGGTAACACTTTAGATCCAGGTGCTTGTAAAATATGTCAGTTCATAAGACCTTCGTAAATCGGTAAGTCTTATTAACACATAATATTAATAAGCTTATAATATATAATCTCATAAGGGACTTATTACCAATTCACTAACTCTTATCTCATCTTACGATGACATTTACCCTAACACTAGCCTATAATATTATTAACACGTATGTGGTCTGGTTAACACAAATTAATGTGAAATAATTAATTAATTATTTATTAACTAACACTTATTACAAGCACCTGGCTCTATAGTGTTACCAGATATGTTTTTGCCTGTGTATCATTTACAGTGCATGTGTTGCTACAGTTCATTTTCAAGTGTAGCCAACACAGGCACACAGAGTTGGAAGTTAACTACTCCAACTTCTATATCCAGCTCCAGAATGTGTTGGTCTCGGTGTGGGTAAGTATGTATGCATCTCCGTCTCTTTGTGGATTTCAACGTCTGCCAGGTAGCAGTGGGACAGCTGACATGTGCTGCCGCGGCGACCAGCACCATGGAGACAGATATGTCGGGCCCAGACTGAGCCGTGAGGCCCCTCATGACAACGAACACTGAAGAATGGTGGCAACTGCTCCTGGAAAACACACGCACGCACACACGCACACACACACACACACGAGAGAACACCAAATACAAAAACCCTCACTCACAATGGAAAGCTACAGGACAATCGCCCCTCCCCTCCCCCCCTCAGGCTAGCTCTACCGGATTTACCAACACAATCTCCACACCCAAGCTCCTAACCGCGAGCAGTGGCTAAGCTAATTACACACCCTCGCGTTTTGCCCAAACTGCAGGTAGGCCACGGCTGACACACAGGAAACAGAACACAACCCCCCCCCCCCCCCACACACGCACACACACACACACACACACAGGGCCAGAGAGTGCTGTGTTCTTTGTGGCATCTAGTTTTGATGTGTTCCCTGGGTACTCAGGGTCTACACGCCTCCTGCAACAGACCCACTGTAGATCGGCATCACACAGACTTCCTATGGAGCACGGCTTTATCAACAGGCAGCTCCTTCAGCAGGGGGCTAAAAATAAACACGAACAAGTGGAAGTGAAACTCCCAAACTGAAAATTGATTTAGACCAAATAGGTTGGAGAAAGCCATCGCGTGTTGTCCAGGCAACTGCTACCTGACACCTCGAGAGCGAATTGCTGCAAGAAATGGTGGCGAAGTTCAAACTTCACACGCTCCAAGGATACAGTCTCACAAAGGTAATGCGGCATGCTGGGCTTTGACCGAATGCAGGGTAGCACTTGCTCTGTGTGTGTTCGTGTGTGTATGCATGATTCAATTGATCGGGTGCCGATGGGTTTCCGAGATCTCAGTGAGATGGGGCATGCAAAGCTTCCAAGGAACCAGGGTATGTTACATACACCCGTTATACATCTTATGTCATCTCTTGATCACAGACATCATCCATGATCTCAGACATCACCTCCTGGTCACTGACATCACCCCCTGGTCACTGACATCACCTCCTGGTCACTGATATCACCTCCTGGTCACTGACATCACCCCCTGGTCACTGACATCACCTCCTGGTCACTGACATCACCTCCTGGTCACAGACATCACCTCCTGGTCACTGACATCACCCCCTGGTCACTGACATCACCTCCTGGTCACTGACATCACCTCCTGGTCACTGACATCACCTCCTGGTCACAGACATCACCTCCTGGTCACTGACATCACCTCCTGGTCACTGACATCACCTCCTGGTCACAGACATCACCTCCTGGTCACTGACATCACCTCCTGGTCACTGACATCACCTCCTGGTCACAGACATCACCTCCTGGTCACAGACATCACCTCCTGGTCACAGACATCACCTCCTGGTCACAGACATCACCTCCTGGTCACAGACATCAACCCCCTGATCCCAGAACCTTCTCACCAATGACTGCTAATAACATCTTCACAATCTCTTGTTTCTGTTCTTCTTTTGCTCCAGTGGGTGTTGGACAGTGACACCATCAGGATGTTAGCCTAGCCTAGCTTAGCTGCAGGGCATATACTGTCAAACCTTAGCTCCAGTCTCCTGCCCCTGGGGCGACCAGCACAGATCCAAGAGAAGGTTAACATGTCTGTAGAATTAATGACAGTCTGACGCTGGCAAAGGGTAGATCAGACGCTCATGCAAATACTGTACGTCTACTGCGAAACAAAGGACTGGTCAGTCCGCGCCCTCAACGACGACATACAGTTTATGCCTTTATGCTTAAAAGATACATTCGATATTTCACATCCGCGCATTTACACTTCTGGGAGTTACGGCACAATCCATATTCACCGTCTTGGACTCACTCAACAAACACATATCTTTCTGTTTGAATAGGTGCACTTTTTTTGGGGACTGTCTCCCGGTGTAATTTATTCATAGTCTGACATATCGGCATTTGTTGAAACAGAACCATTTAATTCCAAGGTGAATCAGACTCTTATTAAAGCAGCACAGTGGTGAGGTGGAAAGGAGGTTTGGGGCTCCAGATGTGAGCTGCAGGCAGATGGAGACAATTGATCTGAGTAAATTGATAATAACACGGAGGCGAGCACAGTAGGACGGTTCTTTATCGTCGTCTTCACCTTACGCACAAAGTCCTGATTTGGTCCATTACAGTGGGCTGCTTAACAATAACTGAGGACAAAAAAAAATGATCCAAAAGAAACAGCAGAAAAACGGATTTCAGCTGCATGCATGCACGCACTGTAGGCTGCAGGAGCAGGAACGCAATGAAAAAGTTATTTTCCCATCCACTTTGATGATTTTTCAAATGAGACAGGAGGGGGATATTCGATGTAGATAAAGAGAAAGTTCAAGTTCAAGAAACAGAAAGATTCGGGTGTGGGGGGGGGGGGGTAGAGTGTGTGCTACGGGGCTTTTAGGTTTATATAAAGACAATAACTCAGGAAAATCATTAAAAACCATAATAACACAAAAGGGAACATTGCTTCCAGGGTGTATGCAAGCATCGGGCTGCTCATAATCTCTTCGTCTGCCACAAGGAGAGCGTGTCCGACAGTAACCCCGCATTAAATGGACGTTCTACATTCTAGCCCGGTCCATTACTCCAGGACAGTGTGCCAATAACCACCCATCAGATCAACACTGAGCTAAACTCAGATTAATAATCCCAATAAAAAAAAAATAATGGAACTGATGATGCGGCACATGACTTAATGAACAGTCAACCATTAAGGTAATATTGACTGGCTGGGTTATGAAGTGCCAAGAGGCTCCGTGCTGCAGAACCATGCATCTTCACAGTGACATGTGTCCCAGCAAAAACACCAGAGAGGCTAGGCATAGAGAGGGAGGGGGAGAATGAGAGAGAGAGAGAAGGAGGGGGAGAAGAGCAGTGCTGTGAAGAGAGAAGAGGGAGGGAGGGAGGGAGGGGCATGAGAGGTCTGAGGGGGAGATTCAGGCTTTTTTTCCATCGTGGAGAGGCAGCGGGACAGGGGTGTGCGGGGACACTCTGAAGCTGAGTGGAGGGTTGAAGGGGTCAAAAGAATTCTCCGGAAACACAAGCTATTTCTATCATGACTGACCTCTCAGCTGGGAGGGAGATAGATGCTATTTTTCAGGGTGACTTCCAATGCTCTTGACTATAGAGGCAGGAATAGCATTCATGGAAAATCCATTTTGTCAGTTGAGGGTATGGTCAAGTGTCAAAACCAAGGGTGAATCTCGGAGATGATCAATTCTTGGCTCCATTGCTATCCATCCCACTTCACATGGGCAGACTCATTTACATTTACATTTTAGTCATTTAGCAGACGCTCTTATCCAGAGCGACTTACAGTAAGTACAGGGACATTCCCCCGAGGCAAGTGGGGTGAAGTGCCTTGCCCAAGGACACAACGTCAGTTGGCATGACCGGGAATCGAACTGGCAACCTTCGGATTACTAGTCCGATTCCCTCACCGCTCAGCCACCTGACTCATTCCCATTATTGACATCTTATTGACCTACAGCTTGCACCGCTGGTGTTGCCATGGTGTTGGAATTTTGTAAAGTGCACAACGGAAAAGAGGGACATTGTGTTTGCCAGTCAAAGAGGTTTCTGCTGGTTTAATTGCAAGTAGGACAGGCCCATAGTAACTGGAGCTCTGTGCCCGTTTCCCAGAGGAAAACTCGGGACAGAGAAAAAACGCAAACAACTAATTGTTGCGCTAATGAGGCATGCTCACATAAAACATCTCTCTCCAACGTGTGGTTAAATGTTCTCTTTAAGCATATCCTAACTCTGTTGACCTCTGCAGCTTAGACGGCACTCGACGATTTCAACCTCAGCTTTCGAAAAAAGAATTCATAATGCTAATAAACAGGCTTCAGAGGCACAACCCCCACCTTCGCTGTCTGGGTTTCTCAGGTACCTGTAGAGAATGAGGTCTCATCCTGAGAACATTACACGCAGGCTTGAAGCTGATTCTACAGTGCACATCAAACACCTCCACTCCCTAAAATCATCTCTCTGACGTTCCCTTGCATCTGAGGGAGCTTTTTTTCAGCTTCCCCCCCTCCCATCCTTTGCTCTCTCTCTCTCTCTCTCTCTCTCTCTCTCTCTCTCTCTCTCTCTCTCTCTCTCTCTCTCTCTCTCTCTCTCTCTCTCTCTCTCTCTCTCTCTCTCTCTCTCTCTCTCTCTCTCTCTCTCTCTCTCTCTCTCTCTCTCTCGTTAAGAACTGACAAATGCTAATGAGGGACAAACGGCAAGATCACCTGCTGTGTGGCTCCGTACAACCTAGAAAACAAACAAACTTATTAAAAGCCAATGGGTGCTGTCAGCATCAGGATCAGCAACAGAATGGCTTTTAAAATCCGTTTCGGCGTTTCTGATCAAAGCTCATACTGGCTGTTTGTATTGTCACACACACACGAGATGCAGAAGCAACTACATACACGAAAGAAACAAACACTCTTGTGTGCACATACACACACACACACAATTTTGACCAACGCCTGCAAGCAATCTAAGAGGAGCTTTTGTTGATTCTTTGGGGTTTCCTTGATGTTAAGTTGGGGTTGTCCATTGCCAGATTAGCTTGCTGTCCGATGCTATTTTCAGACGCGGCAAGCAAGCCAGCGCAACACCAGAAACCACAGTAATTACAAGAGTTCCTCTGTCTTTTGGCTAGCAATGGAAAGTAGTCCCTTGATCTGGTGTGGGACAAGGAGGGAGGGGTGGCCCGCCACTAAAATAGGACTGGGGAGCCAAATGCAGCTGGTTTGGGGGTTTTCTATAGGGGAGCAGCTTGAAGTGGAGCAGCTTAGTTCTAAACCTCAGCTGAGAGTTTGAATCAGCGGGAGCCAATGAAAACGGCGGAGGATCGCGTGCGGCTCTGTTGCGGAGAGCGATAAATCCGACTCATTCGCCCCCACACAATTTGATCCGTCACTACTGCAAGTTTCCCGGCTTTCTTGTCCCGCACACGTCTCCCTTCCCGGGCACACGCAATCCGTCCGCACGGCGGCTCGCATTCGTCCTGGCGACTGTGAGCGCGGTGACATGGATGGTCAGCTGCCTCTGCCTGGTTGCCTATCAGACATACGATCGCAAACATAGCCGCTTCGTGTGTCATAGGCTATTTCGGTGCAGCGCTGTTTGTGAACGTGCCGCTACGCGTTCGCAGAGCCGTATTCCTAGATAATTTCCTAGATAATAATTCAGCTCTTGAACTTGTCATCTCTATGACCCGGCACTGAACAGTATCCGCTAAGGATATACCTTGTGATATATATCTGGATACCCCTGTCCTCTTGCTGATTGACAGGGTCAGGGCAAGGTCAACCCAGCTGCCAGGCAACAATCCCAGAAGGCCAAGTTCTCACACTGCCAATGAGGTGTCAGGACCATAAGAAAACTCACAGAACAGGCCTTTGAGGCGGTCTGAAACCCTTCAGCATATCTGAAGATCTCCTTCTGGACAGACAGTCTCTGCACCTTTAGACACTCAAATAAGAGACGGAAAAAAAAGATCCCACTTATCAGTATGACTTCTTTTTCTTTCTTTCTCTCTGTCTTTATTTCTTGGAGGAGCAATATATTATGGGATGCAATGCTACCTTGAGTGAGAACAGCAAGGCGAGGCTGTTATTTTCAAGTCTAATTCAGGCATTCTTTTTTTACCTCTTCACAAACTTTACCAAACTCTGTAGCTGCAGGCTGTGGATGACAATGACAATTAGGTAAAAACGTCTCCTCTCCACAGGTACAAATCTCTCCCCGTAACATTAGCACAGAGACAGGGCCATCCAGAACGGGGAAAGAAACGGTATTGATTTTGTGTTTGCCACTCGTCTAAGTGGAGGCAGGCTTTTCTTTTTTGGGACGCGCTTTTTTCGTTTTCGCCTTTTCTGTTTGATTGCTCCTCTCAGAGACACGTGACCAGCTTTCCTTCCCTTCGTCGATCAATCCCATTCCTATCGTCCCCCTTTTTCTTCCTCTGCCTTTGACTTACTACAGGAGCCAGGTGGGGCTGGTGTAAAACACATGTTTTACATTTACATTTAGTAGAAGCTCTTATCCAGAGCGACTTACAGTAAGTACAGGGACATTCCCCCCGAGGCAAGTAGGGTGAAGTGCCTTGCCCAAGGACACAACGTCATTTTGCACAGCCGGGAATCGAACCGGTAACCTTCGGATTACGAGGCCGACTCCCTAACCGCTCAGCCACCTGACTCCCATGTGGCTGAGTTTTCTTGGGGAGGAGCGGAAGGGAGGGAATCGCAAGGTGGGACAAGGTCAGATGAGAGGATGTGATACTGCTGGACTCCCGTTTTAACTTCAGGCCGGAGTCCTAATGTGGCTGCTGGTGCTGGCTGGCGTGCCCGGCTGGGGATGAACTCAATATTTTGGGGCAAAAAGGGAGGGAGTTGGTGCTAATGGTTTTGCGGAGGTGGGGGGGGGGGGGGGGGTGGCGAGGCTGGGGTGGGGGCATCCCGCGCTCCTCCCCTCTCCACTCCAGTCGAGAGGGGACCAGATGGTGCTCTCATTGAAGAAATTACAGCAAAATGAGATTCTCTGCTTTAGGAAAGACACAAGCTGGTGGGGAGGTGTGGTCTTTATTGTGCTGCCTCTCTCCAGGAGGGATGGGGCAGTCAAAAGTAGAGTTTTAATTTGTGAACTGTACTTCAAACACATCGCTTAACTGTATTGGCTACTCCTCATAAAAAAAGAACCTTGAACACTATTAATTAGGTTTGGAAACCATGAATGCCCAGATGAACTTGAATGCAATACTGTCCCAGATGATTAGATGCAATCTAGAACTTTCTCAACTCTGCGTCTCTCGAGATGTGTAGGACAGATGAAGCGATCGTTGAGCAGAGTTCTGTGTCCGGTGGCAACCGCAGGAGGCTAGCGACGGAAGGATCAAGGAGACGAGCAGAGGAGAGATGATTACTTTTCACAAGTCCATTTAAGGAGTCCCAAGTTACTTGTTATTCACCGTCAAGCGGTTCATGTTCAATGATAACCATAGTTCCCCCTCATCCGAAAATGTTCTTATACCCAAGTCTCCAGTGTGTAGCTGTCTTAGGAGTTGTGCTTAAGTAAGGGTATACTTTCACCAGAAAGACGACAGCTCAGCTGCCTTCCCCACCATTGCCCCAACCCCCCGGAGTGAGGACCTGCCTGATGCAGGACTCTCCATCCTTCTGCCCGGTCATGTACCAGCCCTCCTCCAGCCCAGCTGGGCCTCACCTGCTAAGCCAGGAAAACACCCACACCATCTCTTTGTCTTGCTCTCCTCCACACACACACACACACACCCTCCTCTCCCACACACTCCCACAAAATCTTTGTTCACACACGCACACTCTCCCTCACTCACACACACACACACACACACACACACACACACACACACAACACAGGCTACATACATACACCCCCACTGCCAAATCCAAAAACACCCACTCCCAAGTGTAAACTCCCACTTCATATCACTGCACATCCGCTACGAGTTCCCAGTTAATCCGTGTTACGCAGCCGATCTTTAAAGCCTTGTTCTGTGGTTGGTTTTGCTGACTCTGCAGATCGGATCCTGCTAGCCCTCTACCTCCTAGATGTCACAGTAATGAAAGGCCAGTGATTGGCCAACCTGTGACCAGCAGGGTTAGCACCTGCTCTAACACATCCCAGTGACCAGACCTCCACACAATAACACGCCAGCAATTAGAACCTCCCCTGTGTTAAATGTGTCAGCTCCAAAGAGACTCAACTCTGTTAACAACAGTGCTGCAGTAGATAATAGCACAGAGACATTTCAGCACTTAGACAGCTATAGGGAGCCTTGGGGGGTCGTGAAGACATGAAAAGACGCTTTGGGCTATACTTGCCGAAATCGGCAAAGCCATGGCGCAATATTTTCAAGCAAGTAACAATGGAGTAGCTGACATGTTTCTTGTTACGCATCAGAGAGAGATGGAGAGAGAGATCGAGTAACACTATCACAAATAGCAATCAGGATCATGAGCTGCCTGACTATTTTACAATACTCTCATTTCTCTACATCATTAGTTTATTTGTATCTATGATTCATCGAAAATTGACTTGAGGTTAATCATTGTAATCGTAATAATAGTTTTATTTTATAAGAGGTACTTGTACACCAAAAGTATCTCCACAACTCGTCGGAACTGTCAGCATCCTTACGATGGTTTACATGACTCTGTAGACGAGCTTTCGATCATCATTCAGTGTAGAATATTCCCTGCTGCCAGTCGTAGTCTATATTTGCCAAGCCCTCATTTCATTTCTTTCAGTCTGTTCCTCCCTCTAGCTGCGCTAAAAGCAAATGTCTTGAAAAACTTCAGTTCTCCACAAACAAACAAAAAATGTTTTAAGCATGAGCAAGGGTTGACTATTGATTTAATTTATGAGTAATTAATACGAGCTTCACGTGCGTAGTCGACCGACTTCAATCAGTCTGTAATTATATGCCCATCGAGTCAGACAAATATAGCCTACATCCACACTAATATTTGTGTAAGATTTTCCGATGTAAACTCTTAATTAGTACGTATTATGTAGGCATTAATCAGCGATCCGATACGCCTAGCCTACGATATACCATCCCTGTTCCCAACTAACTACTTAAGGCTTTTATTTCGGCTCCCGCGCACCTTAAATACGGGCACAGAGAATGCCCTTTACAACACGCTGCGCCCAAATTGCATGATTGCAGTAATTTGTCCTATAATACAATCAGCTACATCTATTATTTCCCCGAGTTAGCACAATCTCAATGCATACTTGGCAAGACGATATTCGCCATTGCCTGTCTTGGTAGCCTAATTATTTATAGCTATAAACATTCAGTTTGAGACCCAAAATAATATGTTAAAAGTTAGGCTACCTATAAGGCTATCCAAATCATTTGAGCCCTTTTCACCATGATACCCACATGTTCCGTTGGAGCGTGATAAAACATTCAATGTGAAAAGTATCAAAAGATACACTTACCACCCCCATATCCATTTGTTCGGCTGTTAGAGAGGGTGCTGCTCGCGCCTGCGATAAAAACCAAAACATGGGGAAAAGAAGCATCTCTGGAGATATAATCCCAACGCGGAGCGCGGATTTCCAACTCCGAAAAATCTGAGGAATTATGGCCCCGCCACTCGCTGCTCCTGCAGCACTCACAAACCTGCCCTGGCCGCCGCATCCACCAAATAAATGACTCCGGTCCAGACAAGGCTACTCGCATAAGCAGTTGAATTTCCTTTGAAAAATGAAGGTGTACCGTACTGTGGCGCGCAAACACATGAAACACATATCAGATAAAGCCAAAGTCGAATACATTTCCCGTTTTGATCAGTTCTCAAAATTACATGTCCTGCACCTTTCGACTCATATATTCAGACTCAAAATGTGCACACAAACGGATCTGATCGAGGCAGGGACTGAAAACCACAAGGATATCCATGGAGCTGAGAATTCCCACGTTTCAACGTTGTGTCTGCAACACTGGCAAACGAAGGTAACAGATCGTGCGCTCTGCGCCGTTCATCGGAGACTGACTGACGCACGGGAAGAGTGGAGAAGAACTTACCCCGTTCCACACAGGGAGGAGGGAGGCGCATTACTCAGTCAGTCCAGTCAAAATGATCACTGTGAAGGCAATACAATTCGTGACGTGGTCTGAGGTTGCACGCCAGATTTGGTAATATTTTGTTTTTTAAAGCACTGGACCTCATTGCTTGATATTGGACGGGAATACGCAACAATCTCACACAAAACCATTAGCCTAGCCTACAACTTTTGTCTAGGTGTTTAGCATACAGCTTAGGTCGGTTTTATCTGAACGTGGTCTGATCGAGCGTTTTGTAGTTTTCAAAGAATAGGGAGATCAAAAAGAGCGAGTTTGATTTATATGCATAAGATGCGATGCGAGCTTCGCGTGAAGTGAACTTTAACCCCGTCACGAACTTGTCTTGAGAAGAGGCTCACCTTCTCACCAGCTGGAAATAATACCAGCCATACCTTCAAATTCAACCGTGATCTTTGAGATCCCCCACCGGAGATACCAGTAAACTTTAAATATGTAGTAAGATTTTCTATCATGTCGTTCTAAAGCACCGCTATTGATGGTGGTAACCTTCGCGTGTTCATGAATCATAAATAGTTCAATCATTTAAAATGTCAAGGAATCATTTCGAATGCTAACTAATCTCAAGGTAAGATTTATTAGTCTGTCTCAAGGTAGGACTTTGCTTCTTGAAAGGCGAAATTTGAGTGACCCTGAGTAAGTTTGCTACTTACTATATCAACAGATTTACACAGATACTTTTTCTGCATTATTTACCCATCTTTTGGAAAATGAAGGGGATAAAGATACAGTGCATGATAGGATACATTCTTGAAGTCGAACACGAGCAAGCAAATTCTCCTCTGGGAAAAGGCTTTGCTTTGCAGCAGACCCGACCCGTTTTCAATCTGGCTGTAGTATATTTTAGTCATGTATTTAGCTAATAAGGGCTTAAATAGCGTAGAGTCCACTGAATCTATCTATGGGTTTCTATTTTAAACACCGTTCTTTTGAAACAAACACAAACAGAGCAATCATTATTTTTTAACAGTAGAGTATTTAGTGAACCAGTGTTAGATGTTATGTCAGTTTTTGGTCGGTAAAGACCAAGATGCCCACAATGTACAAGTGAGTGTTCTGGGTGCCACTGACACCCAATTAAATATACGTATATTGCCAGCAGCAAACTCCTTAGACTGAAAAAGGACTGTTTGCCTCTGAAATACAGAGCTTTTTTCCTTTCCACCCCTCATTACTCTGGCTTTTCAAACAACATCACAGAAAACCACAAACTAATTTACAAAACAGCAGAGATCATCACAATTACACCAAATCCGAATGTTCACTGCAGAACATAGACAATCAGAACATCCCTATTCTTCCAACACGTGAATCATCACACTCTGCTGTAAAGGTTGTTATGATAAATTCACTACAGGCTTTACCTTATAATGTTCAAAGAGAATTGGAAACAGATGAATAGTGTGTTACAATTCCACTATTTTATGCTGTTGCTCACTGCTGGATTCTTCATCTCTTCCCTTGTTATAGAATGAATGCGTTATTACCCAAAATTATAGTTAATTACAGATGTGGGTATAGTTAGAATAGGCAGAGGAGGCATTTGTAGTGAACTGCTTGGACACTATCTTTGATTATCACAACACAATACCAGTTATGCTCCTGTAGAATGGTCAGCAGAACCCACAGCACTAAACACCACCTCACAGGAAGTACTGTATGTAGAAAGGAAGTATTGTCCCAATCACCTTACGCCATTGCCCTTGTTAAGGCTGAAACTACTAGCCTGTTTAACTTCCAACTTTTTCTGTCTCAGAGATGGTATATCCACCAAGTGAAGCATTTTTTATTTATTTTGTATTTTGTTTGGGGTTCGTTTTTTTCGATCGGGGAGACTGAGTCTGTGTGTAATTGTGTTTGTCATGCTGTGCACCTCAACCTGCTCCATTCGGCACCGGTACCGCCTTCTATACCCTAATGGACATTCCCTTTGGACAGGTTAAGAGTACAGTATTTGAAAACTCACAAACAAATACACACGAAATGTCAACTGGGTATTAATTAATCTCTTTGGTTTTCATACCCAGGTTAAGTGTGTATGTGTGTGTGTATGTGCAGGCACAACATATGTGAGTTGGGTATACTGAAGTGTTGCCAAAAGAGCTCAAGGACAAAAACATGCTGTGGACAACAAATGAATCAAAACCTGAACTCTTGAAAACCTAGCTTTGTACACAAGTTGTCAAAGTTATAGAGTTAATGAGAAACATTGATATCTGAATACCCTATTGGGCTTCATTGCTTTGGAAATTCAGCCCATTTTAACGATCAGACATAAGCAATCTACCACGCTTTCAGGATTCTGAGAGCAGCCACGGTGAAGTCTGCTGTTCCATTGTTGAGATCTACACACAGATGAAGCCAAGTCACATTATTTCACCTTGTCGCTTCTTTTTATTCCCTCAGGAAGAGTTCCTCTGTGGAATCTTTTCTCATTCTTAACAGGCTCTCTCACTCCATTATCATTGAGGCCAGCGCAGCTGTTGGAAAGAACGTCACCTTATCAAAACGAGTCCGGTTTTGGAACCTTCAATACCTCATTCCCCCCAAAAAAGAGCCAAAGAGTTTGAAAAGAAATAAAGTACTGTTATAAACATCCAACCTACATTGATCACACAACAGCAAACACACAATGCACTCTTTTTTTTTCTTCGAGCGCATGGGCGTATGTGTATGTTTGTGTGTGTGTACTTGGGAAAACAAAAAAAGTTGGAACTGTGCATCAAGGAAGAGACAACAAACAATTGTTTCCATGGGCTTCGCAACTGCTGAAACAATGGTAGGAACTATGAAGACGGTATAAAGTCATGTGGTCATTGATATTCTGTTGTGTCAGTGCGCTTCACAGATGTGGTGGCCGACAAGGGACACATGTCAAATGCAGCTATTGGTCCAAGGCAATAGTTACTGATGAGTCGCTATGAATTCCTAAGTCTGCCAATCATTTATCCGTGGTTGACACTATTGTTCCTGCACACTGCTGCCACACCACACTCGGCAAACTCAGAACGGAACACAGCAAGACCTCACTGTCTGATGTGCGGCGAGACGTCAATATTTTCCCAACCTTTGCAGTACAGTGCGTCCCGCCCTCGTTTCGTTCATTTAAAACCCTCAAGACGTGCTCCCCCTTGCAGATGAGATTGCGTTTTTTTTCTTCTTTCTCCCTTCCAATCAAAGACAGGAAATTAAACAGGTCGTACATGGCAACAAGGCCTAGATTGGATCTGACGGGCTTGTCTGTGTCGTGCAAGACTGGAGATGAGGGCGGGGGTGCAGGTGAGGATGGTGAAGGGGCTGTGCCGTTCTAGGCAGGGGGGTCCAGTGCCTCGTCCAGACAGACTGTGATTTATGGCCTGTGGTGTGTGACCCTCCATGCCTGCTCAATGTCACCCTTCAGCTCCTCTGTGATAGCAGCTGCCAATGAGGCGTACATGTGAGCTGTGTGCAGGCGTGTGTTTACGTGAGTGTGGAGGGTTATAGGTTCAGACGTCTAGGTGAAGATACCCTTGTGGAAGTCAGTCGACACCTGAGCTGCATCATAAATACGTGAGCTGCCACAGCTTTGGCATACTAACATGCACTTTGTGGCTATAATGCTAACCACTTTGGCCCTTTCTGAGAGATGCTACCCGTCGTGTCACGCAGAGAAGCATGGAGAAGGTTAGCTGCTTTTTGTGTATTCCTGTCTGTTCTGTCCATTGATATCCTGATTGGCGTCACCGCTAACCTTCTCGAATACAATGAACCTCAATCAGTAATCTTTGTCCATTCATGTTCTCAGTGACTTTTATGCAGGGCGATTTAACAAGCCCACATGATAGAAGAGTATTAATCTTGGGGGTCGAACGCTATTCTCAGCAGGGCAACTGTATGAAAAGCTAGTTTAATCGCAGAACATGTACTCTCCCCCACTACTATGGTGACAAGACCTTCACTTGTGTCTGTAATTGGTTAGATTTTCTGTTAGTGCTACCCACATCACCATCCTCCACCTGCTTGCTCCGACCTGCGTAGCGTATCTTTGGAAGGGTGTATGAGGTTTAATTCAATTCACCTAATTGATCCCGTAGGAAATTCATGGGCTCCGATAACTGAATTACAGAATTTGAACAAATAGAGGCAACATGTAGAGAGAGCACAAGAGCAGCAATTAAATGTTGAATTGAATATGCCTTGGACGATAACAGAACACCTATCTGTATTCATGTGTAAAAACAATGCTGTTGTCTTTTTTATTTATCTCTAAACAGGCTTTCAGTCACTCAGCCCCTCCCTGCTTTCTCGCAGCCATAGTGTCGGTTACGGCAACCATTAAAATATTAGAGCAGCCAGCTCACCTCCACCTCCTCTGACCTCGTTACCGCCACGCGTTTAATGTGAGACGACGCCCTGTGTTAGCAGCTTGTTCCTCTGATCTGTAAGTCTGGGCCGTAAGCCATCAACGATTTAGATCAGCATGTAAGGGCTTTTTTGTCCTCCTTTCCTCGCCTCTCCGCTTAACCCCTTCCTCCTCTCCTCTTCTTCTCCTTCTCCCTTCCCAGCCCCTCCCCCTTCCTTGCACTCCTCCCCGATCCTCCCTTCTTAACCCCTGACCTCTCCTCCTCCCATCTCCTCCCTTCCCCTTCAACGCTCTCCTCGCCTACCCCCTCTCCTCTCCACCCCTCTCCTTTCCTCCTCCTCCACTGAAGCTGCAGGTGTGGAACAGGTCCCTCCTCCATCACTCTGGCTCTATCAACCCCGCTCTGGCTTCTGACAGACGCAGTTTAGACGGAGCTCGCTTCCCCTGTCAGCTCTCTCTCAACCTGTCACGCCTCGTGTCGGCCCCCGTGCTCGCTAGGATTTCCATACAGCTGATCTAATCCAAAATACACCTTCCCCGCCTTCCCCCCTCTCCCTTACAGTTCCTTTGTGTGACAGTCCCCCCCCCCCCCCCCCTCCGCCCCACATACGCAGCACCCCCACGTTTAACTTGTGATCAATGTCATGAACCGCGGGTTGCCTTGCAACATGATGCGCCGTGTAAGGCCCCGTGAGAGCTCTTGTTTGGTATCGAAATATAAAAGTGATTTATGGAAGAGTCGGAAAACCATGTGCTAGCATCCCTCGGAACAGGAAGCCTGCGCCACCCAGGCATTCTCTCAATCATTCTGCCTTTAATTAATTAGCTAATTAATCAAATTAGGCTCCAGAGCTGATTTATGGCGCGTTTATGGATTAGGCGTGATGAAACAGGACCCAGAGGATCCCACCTCCCACCGCCTACCTCCCCACCAGGCCCTGTGGGAAAACAGAACGAGACAAGGTCACATAACATCCATGAATCTCTCCATTTATCTTGGATTTCATAGCAGATTGTGTTCCGCCCGTCGCTAGGCAGGGTTCGCGTGGGCCTTTGTGACATGCAAAACGACAATGGCTCGTCTTGCAATACATCATTAGTGGCAATAGGGGTGATTAGGCTGTTGATTTCATCTCTGGCCTTAACCCCAGATCTGACTTCGTATAATGAAATCTGATACCCAGGGCTGACGGATGGCGGGTGGACGTCACGCGTGTTTCAGATGCTCCACGTTGGCCCTGCCCTCAGAGCTTTCCTCCTCTTCCTCAGGTCTAACAGTGCAGCGCGGGGCGGACATGCAGAAACAGCACAACGATAGAGAGATCATAAAATAACTACCGTACGCACACAAACGCACACACACACACCATAGGCATGCACCTCACTTCTCCCAATGTTAATCAGAGTATAATGTAATCCCTACATTCCCCGCGTGTCGTGCCCCTCCCACACACACACACACACACATCTTCTAGATTGGCCACTGTGCTCCGCCGCGCGAGACAGCGGCTCCTCTAGACGTCTGTACCAGCTAAGAGGTAATCTCATCACTCTGCTCCCCCCGCACACACACACACACACACACATCCCTTACTATTCGCAGTGGGAGCACACACAAACAGAATGAAACAAATAAAAATACGCACGGCACAGATTGTCCTCCGATTCCATTTGCAATCCATCTGAAAGCGTGCACGTGCGTGCGTGAGGGCGGGTGTGTATCAGGCGGGGCCAGTTAGCGTCGCGCTGGTCTCCCCCAACAGTAAGATGGCGCGACGACCCTGACAGATAACAAACGGCATCGCCACGGGGATGCACGAAAGCAATGCATCTCGGGAATTGATGCGCCAGTCATGCCTCCGACCCCCTCCATCCATCCAATCACCCCCCCCTCCCCCGCTCCCCTTTTCCACATGCAGCATCCCTACCATCCACAGTGCCAAATCTCGTGTCATCATCAGTATTTATCAGTGTGAGCAGCCTTTGAATAAGGCCCCGGCACTGCTTTCCCCCCGCAAAGACAATGAACAACAAGCCGTGTTTGCTGTGCACACAGCAGTAGCAGTTGAAAGCGGAGATCCGTCTCACCTTTTTCTGCACGCAAACAGATGAGGCCGATGCAGAGCTGTGCGACGCAGCTCCCTCTCCATACAAACTAGATTAATTCCTCTACGTACAACTTCATGAGGTCCTAGTGACTAGTGACGTAGTGAAAAAAAAAAAAAAAAAAACCTGCATAAGGGCGTAGGCTAATTATGCAGTGTGAAAACAGCTCTCATTCATACTTCACTCTGGTATTTAAGTATTTGGTACACGGTTCCAATCCCAAATATTTCGGGGAGTGATGTGGCACGAAGCTGGAATGAGGCCATGGATGTACAGAGGAAGCCAATTAAGAAGGCTAATATTAGCCGCTAACAGTGGAAAAACAGTGGGGTTAATAGCTTTTTAGTTATTCAGCTAATTACCAGCCCACAGCTTCCTCACAGCCCAACAGAGGATGAGCCTAAGGTGCTAGTGTGTAAAAAAAGAAACCCTAATTGTGTCAACACTCCCTGTTCTGGCACCCGTTCTGCATTTGGATGGGAACCAGGTTTGCCTAAACCCCAGCTATTATTTTTACTCTCCTCCAACTGCAGGTTTTATACTTCAATTGTCTACCCTTTTTCGGTGCTCAACAGTGCTCGTAAAAGCTTGAGAGTACGCCATCACTTACTTAAAGAAGAGGGTTACTGTGCCGGAGGTGCAAAGTTTGACAGCTTGTTGGCAGTGTAAACCGCATGGTGTGTTAGAAGGCAGTGGCCGCTGGTGGGGCAGACAATGCCCTAGTCGCTGGCTGAATGCGCCAACACTGGCACACCCTCTGGTGACTGTGTGGGCAGCCATGTTGTTTGTATTTTCAGGGTTGTGGTGGCCGGTGTTGGCCATGACCATCTCTCTGGGGTAAATACTCCCTTTAATGAACTGGCCAGTCAGAAGAATACATCACTGCTGGTCTTTGCCATTTAATTAGACCTCGATGCTTATTGGCTTGATTGCTGTTTAGCTAGCCATGACACAGCATTGTCATGCTTTGTGTGAGTGTCCAGCAACAAAGGAGGGTCTGTTCATACTTTTTTAATTAATGGAAGCAAAAATCGTGGCTAATACTCCAGGGTGCTAATTTAATAAAGCATCCAATTGAGCCACGCGCAGTCGCTGGTATCGTAACTCTTTCGAAAAGCAGAACCCCAACAGTCAACATACATTTACAAACATTTCAGTAACTGAATTGATGAAGGAACCTACAAAAGGGTTCACATTCCTGATACCTGAACAAAGTCTTCTGAATCTGAAAAATCGGAATAAAATCGTATAAATGACAGTGCATTACAGCACATCCTGAATTCCGAAAATCTACCTCGAAGGTACGCCCTCCCTAAAAAATGCCCCCTCATGAAGAGAAAGTAGCAGTCTGCGACCTCATAGAAGACAAACGAACTCCCCAGGAACAGTAGATGGGGGCTGTGGAAGGCATGCGCTCATGGAGTGATAATAAGACTCTGCTGTGACAAGCTCCTCTAGTACAGAGCTTTGATGACGAGCTACCAGACATGATCAAAGGCCCCAGAGAGTGAAATAAGATCCCATACCTACAAATTGTGGGTATACTGCTCACCGTATAGTTGAGAATTTAAAAATTCATCACACAGTCCCACAGTAAGAAATTATTTAGCAACATGAATCAAGCTCATGTAATTGGGCTGCATTATGGAACAAGTATTACAGTCCGTCAATGCAGACTGTAGATCTCTGGCATGCATGGGCTTAATATCCTGTTATAGTCTTCACAGTAAAGCAATTTATACTTTATGAACACAACTTATGTTTTTTTTTTACTCTGGGCACAGTATTACATTTCCCAACTTAAATATCTCCCTCAAAATTAGTGACCTTTAAGAAATGCAACATAAATGGATTCATAAGTAAGAGATTAAACCGAGTTTAGAGCTAACATGTCTCTGGTTCTAGGTCTGTCTCTCCCTCAAGCCCATAAGGCCAGTGCTTCCTGTGTCTGAGCAGCCTTCCACGGCCTCCTGCTGATAAGTGAGGAGGCTGGTGCCCTATAGGAGGTCTCATTTAAACATTCAATTTTTGTATAATAAACAAAAACAAATTCCCTCCTCCCGAAGAGGAGTCCATTGATTGGTAGTTGTACTCAATCGGAACGAAAGGGATACTGGCTGAGAATAGAATGACTGAATTCTGCAGGCAATTTAGCCAAGTCAACCATTTTCTCTGCTACCAGACATTCTTGCTCATTACTGTCTGTCTGTCTGTCTGTCTGTCTGTCTGTCTGTCTGTGATACACATTAACAGAAGTTCATGCTGCAAACCAAACCCCTCCGGTGTTCCGAACCTATCTAAGACTTCCTTCCAGTTGAAAGAAAACTGAAAAATCTCCCATTGCAGCCTCATCCATTTACATAAGCAGCGGCCCAGAAAATTACACATCAAACGTGTCCATTGAAAGCCACTTAAAATCAATGTTTAAAAGGTGACATTTACATAGCTCCATTAAGGGATTCATCATGAATTGGTCACATGACAAGAACACACGGTACGGGTGGAATGTCTTCCTTCTGAAGAGTCCGGCCTTTCTAAATCTTCTGATTTCCATTCTACAGAGTGAGTCACACGAGGGTCCTTCAGAGAGGGGAGTAGAGGAGAGGGGCTTCTGAGAAGCTGTCGTCCTATCG
This sequence comes from Osmerus eperlanus, assembly GCF_963692335.1. Classification (NCBI taxonomy): domain Eukaryota; kingdom Metazoa; phylum Chordata; class Actinopteri; order Osmeriformes; family Osmeridae; genus Osmerus; species Osmerus eperlanus. Next base: position 11,058 of record NW_026911045.1, on the reverse strand, counting down.
CCCTGTGAACATGCCCACTTTTGATCCTTTATATCCACTCGAAAAACATGTGACTAGATACATCAAGGGGGATGGCGTCCGTGTTGAAGGCTGAGGAGCTGTTGAAGCTTTTGACACTCGCACGCACACAAACACACACACAACAAACACACACAAACACACACACACACAACAAACACACAAATACACACACGCACACAAACACACACACAACATACACACAAATACACACACGCACGCAAACACACACGCACACAAACACACGCACGCAGTCACACACACCTGATTGGTTAAACTGGCCACTGAGTTGTACAGAAGGGGCTCGTTAGTGTAAGATGACAGTGCATGCATTCTTTGAACAGAAACGATATCCAAGGGGCTAAAAGGTGCATGAAGGACGAGGCAGATTTACGGTAAGAATCCCCTCCCTTCTCTCTCTCCAGCATCCTCTACTCCCCCTCTCCCCCAGTGATAAATAACCCACCTACAAATCAGACACCCTTTTTTTAATCATGCTGCTTGTCAGGGACACATTGGACACATTGAGGATTTAGAGCCAGGAGAATGAAGAGAAACATACCGCCACTGATACCGCCACATCCAGAGATTAGGCGGCCAAACCCGTCAAACATACATGATCATTAGCGCGACTGAACAGTGCCTGGGAGACCAGAGAGGAGAGCGCGAAGGGGCGCAACTCCATTGTTGCGTGTGCTGAGATTTGGATTTTCTGCTCGCAAAGGAAATGGGAGGACACACAGTTGTGTGCGTGCTAACAAAAAGGAGAGGGAGAGAGAGGGAAAGAGAAAGAGGGAGACAGAGAGGGAGACAGAGAGAGAGAGAGACAGAGAGACAGAGAGACAGAGAGAGAGAGAGAGAGAGAGAGAGAGAGAGAGAGAGAGAGAGAGAGAGAGAGAGAGAGAGAGAGAGAGAGAGAGAGAGAGAGAGAGAAGAGAGAGAGAGAGAGAGACTGTGGCAGTCCTCCTCTTAGGATTACCTGACCAGAACTGCTGTCCCATCCCAGCGGTTCTTCATTCAGCCATTCCATTAAACACTATACATGGGCACTCCAAAATGTATGAAACCCTGATCTATTCATAGAGAGCAGCACCCAGGCAGTTAACAGCCTCTTCTATTTTTAAGACTCTCACATGGTGACAGGATTCTCTCTCTTCTCCCACTATGACCAAATATTTTGTCAACATCTTAAGGGCTTCGGACGGTATTTCACCGATGGGGGGGGGGGCAGTATTGAAAAAGTATGACCCCAAGTTGGTTCTAATCATTTAAACTATCTGTGTACGACTACGCGCGGGGATTAATACGAGGATGAACGAGGATTCATTGACATTCACATTTTTCAATTTAACTGGATTATCGCCGTCTCCTTTGGCTCCATGAAATTGCCTAAGCTGCCCCGCTCTCTGATGTACATTAGGCTTTTTGTGGGCGTCTTAGACACTTCCCTGCCCTTCAGTGAGTAATGGAGGGGAGGGGGGCCATTAACATCCCCACTGGCTTCCACCACCCCCCCCCCCCCCCCCCCTTTTCCCCTTCCTCCTCTGCCCAGTCACTACTGTCCTCCCTCCTCCCTTCATCCCTCGCTCCATCCCTCCTCCATCCTCATCCACTCTCCCATCTCTGTGCTGCCAAAATCCATTTGGCTAATGGAGCTGGGCCCGTGCACAGCTAAACAGAACGGAATCCACTCAAACATGCGGCACCCCACACACACACACACACACACAAACACACACACATATAGACAGCAAAGACAGCACAGACACACGCCCATGCACCCAAGCATTTGACTCTCGCAGATCAATCACTGTGACCATCCCGCTGCGGTGGCAGCGGCTGATTGAAAGAGTGGAGGGAGAGAAAGAGAAAAAACTGAACGAGAGAGAGGTCTTCTTGTATATGTCTCCGTGGACGGAATGTGGATAGAGTGGGAAACCCTTTCAAAGCACTTACTTAATTAGCGTCTGAATCTGAGTGAGTGACAGGAAGGCAGCTTGGGGAGGCGCTCCCGGGGGGTTTTCCCTCGATTGCTGCAGCTTGAGCCCATGACTGGGTCTTCTGACAGGAAGAAGAAAAAACGTGGGCATGCCGGGATGATGAAACGGCAATGGCAATGATTCGGGCTTCTCTCTCCTCTAACTATCATTCCTCTTGTTTTTATTCCAGCCGTACGCCTTTTCTCTTTGCATCCGACGACGAGCCCTGCGTCGACTACCACCACCCCGGCACAACTGACAGTTTCAAGTAAAGAACCCAAGAAAGAGAGTCCATTTATCACTGTATCGTTAGTCTCGATAGTCCCCCCGTCTAATGAGGCTGGAAACAGCTGCACACACGGCCCTCTGAATAATACATGCAGGGCTTGTTGGTGGGGGTCCGGGCTGGGTTGGTTGGGACAGGCCTCTGAGATAGCTGCCACATGGTGAGCCGTGGTCCTGGGAAGCGCAGGATGTCAAGGGTTGGCACGCGTTGGTCGCCTCAGGACACTTTCCCACTGAAACGCATGTCGTTTTCCACTTGAAAGCCGGCATCCAGATATTCCCACTCAGTGCCCCCACCCCTGGCCCTCGGAGGGGGTCCCGTCCTTCAGATCTCATCTGGAGTCATTGGGACACATTTGGAGGGCAGCGGGAGGCGTCAGATCAAAGGCCAAAACATACTCGGCATCTGACCTTTGACCCCTGAATCCGGTGACGAGCTGTCACGAGGCTGATGTACGGATGTACCACGTCAGAGACACGCACACACGTACTGACCCAACAGTCCGCATTGCCGTCTGTTGAATGTGCTTTATGTGTCACAGCGTCTTGGAGCGGAAGGAATATTCATGTGTGTGTTTGTGTGTGCGTGGTGGGGCGCTGGGGAGAGCGGCACCGCAGTGGAGGAAGATTCCTGTAGCTGTGTACTTTTCAAGAAGCCCTACAGGCTGCTTACGTCCCAAGATATTCCTCACCCTCGATCTCCAATGTCATGTTTGTGGATGCACCCTTTATGGAAGGCTCAGTATTCACTCCTTCAGATGATTGTGTTTCCCTGGGGGGACCATTGGATGCATAGCCTCGACTGAGTAAATCCTTCATTGTGTGTCGGCGTACAATCAAATCTAACAAGGTGAGGATGTCTTTATTCCGAGACTTACCACAGAATGTTGATTCAGTATGGTGACAATCACTGTGCACAGAACAAGCTTTTTTTATGTACTTGATCGAACAGAGTTGGAGAAAAACCAGTACTAAACCGTATCTGTCTGCTTGAGTTGAATATATCTCTCTTTCTCCCAGTCTTTCTCTCATTATAAACAAGGTCTGTGTTTTTCTATTGAGTGATTCACAGGGTGTGTTTTGCATTCAGGAGAGTCCTTCAGAGACCTCAGAGGTTGTTCACGTGACACTTGGTGAATGTAAAAATCCATCTGTCGTCGCTGCCTTCTAACCGTCCACTCAGAATGTCAGGCGCCATCACAAAACGAACAAACACGCTTCCAGTCCAGTCCTATAAAACACACTCACGGATAGAAGCAAGCTTTGAATTGGCCAATCCATCCATTTTGTCTGTCTCAGCAGCAATGCCGCTAAAAGCAGCATGCGTCTTGCTTCAAAAGGAGAAAACGCGAGACAGGCAGTCTGCAATCAGCCATTCACAATCTCATTTAATTCTCCCAATTTTCAAAGTCCTGACTTTCTCTGCGAACCCTCGAAGCGCTCCGCCGCGGGTCGTCGAGGTCACCGAAGAAAAATGGCGATTGATCTGTTTAACCCTTGTGCTGCCTTCAGGTCACATGACCCAAAGGTTCATAACGAACCATCGTTGTGTTTACCCAATTTTACCCAATACAAAAAACAAATAAAAATAATTTTCTTTTAACCTTTGCAATGTGGGGTGTCTGAAACAGCCCAACGGTTAAAAGAAAATGCTTCACTTTGTTTTTGTATGCGGTAAAGTTGTCGCAATACGACGGTGGGTCCACAATGACTGATGGGTCAGAATGACCCGAAGATAACACAAGGGTTGAAAGTCAACAAGCGCCACAACACAGCTGGGTGTAATGATATGTTTTGCAGCCAGGCGGTGATCTCCAGAGAAGCTAGAGCGGTCGAATCAGAGAGAGTCGCCATGCTCTCTAAGTGTGCACCTCTTCAATTAAAACTAAGCTCAGACATCAATAGGATCAGAGGAGAGGATTTAGCCGGTCCTCTTCCTTCTCTGAGGGACACCATTGTGACAGGCCGCGCTGGCCTCGGTTCAGCTCGGATGCCAGGCACAGAAAGCGCCGGCATTATGGAGAGAAGCCATTGTCAACCATGTTCCTCTTCATCGACAAGGACATTGGGGGGCGACTGTGCATGTTGCCTATTTCTCTGTTCTGCGGAAAAGCCTATTTTCTCGCGGATTTCGGTTACTTTGTCAGTGAACCTGATTGGATTGAGAGACTGCTATCGGTTAAATTAGCTGCAGCGAGTCTGTTACCTTCACTTTCCCCAGCACTTCTCATTCCCTTATGAAGCTCCTCTGCATAGTGGACTACATCAAAATCCCATCTCTCTCCTTAAACTCGCGCTTTTAATCAGGTCTATGCTCGGCAGTGAAACAGGCTGAAGGTTCTTGCAGACACTCGGTGGCGTGTTCATTGTCTTCGGATTGCATTTCCATTTAGAATGAAAAACAACGAAACAGAATTAAATCTGTGTGGCTGTTGGCTATCACTGCACGTGCTGAGGGAGTTCGATCTGGGGGTGAGTGTGAGGGGGGGGGTGTGGGTGGGGGGAGGGGGGGGGGGTGGACGGGGGGAGGGGGGGATAGAAATAACCAGGCCAAGCCTTCCTCATTTGGAGGCTTGGCCTGGTCTGATGTTCTTGGATTGATTTCTTCATTTCTAAATTATTTCACTCACATGTTTTTTTTATAATCTCAACTGGCATCAAAACTGATATCAAGAACGCTATTATTATTTTCAATTGTACAAGGTTTTTGGAGGACGACATTTAAGCTGTTGATTACAAGCCCATCAATTGCGTATTGTACGCATTAAGACATAAATAATGTAAATCTCATCAAGCCTAATGGAAGGAGCCTGAGTCTCCCATGGGTGATGAGACACATTGTAGAAATCCCCTAAGAACGAAATAATTGGAGCATTTTGTGTCAGTGCAAGCTTCCCCTGTGATATCTGTGTGAAACGGGAACATCTTGTTTCAGGGTGAAACACGCAACACGCAGACCTTGTTGGGAAATGCAGCCGACTGCGGTTTCTCTGCGTTTTGAGGAAGTGAGCGCGAGTCGAGGGAGAGGTGAGGCATGTGGAAGAGATCCCCTGGGAGGATGGGAACTGGGGCATTTTGGGAACAGTAGTGATGTGGCATCCTTCTACTTTCCTGCTCCTGACTCACTCACTAACGTCGACTTTCTCGAACAGGAGGCGGGGCCAAATGGGAAGGAGGAATCTTCCATCGGCGGAGCGTAGGGACTATTCCCATACATGACAGCAGGATGGTGTTTAATGTTGTTGATGAATACCAATATCTGTTTGAAACAGCAAAAGTCATTGTTGCTGTTATTTTAGGACTGGACTGGGGGAAATGGACAACCATCAGCTGAGCTACTATAATTCCAACAACTCTTCTGACATTCAGAAAATCTCATTTTAAAAGACCCCCTCCCCCTTCCCCGCACACCCCACATAAACCAGGATTGGAGTGCTGTCGAAGGGAACACGCCAGACCACAAAACACAGACCATGAATCCTCTCCACTAATTAGCCACTCCAACCAATAATATTTTAACAGCACAAGCCTATAAAGAGTGTACAAGGCCTTTGTTGTAGGGAATGGAAAGATAAAGAAAAAATAAATATATATATATATATATTTATTTACCCCAGCCCACAAAACCAGAGAAAACAATTATATTTTCTTTTTCTGAATTACATCACAAAGGTGGAAAAAAGCTTCTTATTTAAACTTTGCGAAAGAACGCTGGAGAATCATGCTATTCTTTTTGATCATTGGGGTGTGATCTGACAACTTTTCAAACCCTTTTTATTTTATTTTATATAAGTTCAATATGGATTATCCAACCCAGGATGCTTTCTCCTACACTCAGGACTGAAGAGTCACGCATCAGATAAGAATGTATCTCTGCTTTGCGTTTTAATGGTATTCATGCTTTTTTTTGGGCAAGCTGATCCTCTTGAGCTGGATGTCTGGGCTTCACGATTGACTACACATTCTGCATCCGGCTGGCACAGTAAGCAGGCCCATGAAGGGAGAGAGAGAGAGGGGGGAAGAGAGAAAGAGAGAGGAGGAGAGAGAGAGGGGGGGAGAGACAGAGTGAGAGAAAGGGGAGAGAGAGAGAGAGAGAGAAGGAGAGAGAGAGACAGAGAGAGAGAGAGAGAGAGAGGGGGAGAGAGAGAGAGAGGGAGAGAGAGGGGGGATAGAGAGAGGGGGAGAGAGAGATATGAAGAGAGAGAGATGAAGAGAGAGAGAGAGAGAGCGCGAGAGAGAGGGGGGGAGAGACAGAGTGAGAGAGAGTGAGAGAGAGAGAGAGTTACAGGACTGGAAACAATGGCTTTGTTTGTTGTGGGTGGTGAAGAGGGTATTGATTTGATTCACATGACGTCACTGTAGCTTTGTGCTGCCATCTTACCTACCTACTCGGCCTTAGAAATGCCTGCAATATGCCTGCTTTTTCCCTCTGTTTCGGTGAAGTTCATCTCGGTGAATTCTGCTCAGGTCGAGGAGGACAGCCTTTAAGAGAGAACGCGATTCCCCATTGATCTGTCGCATCAGAATTTTGATTTGGGTCACGAAAGTCTTGCAATTTGAGTGAGAATGCGTCGCCCGCATAGTAGTAGGCGGCAGCCATGCCTTGGTCCCCTGGTTTTGACGTTAGCCTCAGAGTCAGACTCGGGCGCTCACTGGCAGTGTTCACAATGTTGTATTTCACTCCATTCTACACCACAAACGTCAGGGAGGACTGCTTTTGGTAGATACGAGCCTACCGAAGATAGCCAGAATATTGGATTTCTTTAACCGAGCCTGTTTCATTCGTCATTTGCCTGAGAAAGCAACCTCCGTTAGCCAGGCTAGTTTTGACCGTTTCACTAGGTCAGGCTATTTAAAGGTTTCGGACAAATTACTTTTGTGCATAGAACGTAAGTGCCTCAAAGTGCCTCAAAATTTCAAGCCCTGCATCTGACATTACTGTAAAGAACATTGTCAAGATTAATGACAGCTAGCCGTGAGCTTAAGTGGCACTAAGATGAGTGCTAGCTAGCTCTTAGCCACTTAGCTAACAACTCTCTACCTAGTCAGAGTAAACTACGACCAAAAACATACATTTGATTTCTTTCAAATAATAAATAACTTTCCCATGATTAAATATAAGTCCTCGGTGGCCATGTGCCGCACTTTCACGTCATTCACCCATCCAGCCACAGCATACTGATAAACATCCGTACTCTTGAAAGCCTTCAAGCAATCCCCACTGTATGGGGAGGGTTATGTACAAGGTAAGTGTTTATAGCTAGCTCTGTCATGGAAAGCCAATTGGGACAAGCCTGGGGCAGATAATAAGGAACCAAAGAAAACTGGGGGTAACAAATAGGCTAAGGATCGGAGCTTCAAATTTATTTTTTTCCGACATATCTCTGTCTCACTTTCTCATTGAAATCGGCAGTGTGGGCGGCCATACTGGGCGAGATCGGTAGTGCATATGGCGGCGGTCTGTTTGGAAGTGACGTAAGTGGCATCTATGAATAGGGGAGACAGCCAGGAGAGGATGTCAGGGCCGTTTTCCCCTTAGAACCCATCATCCGAAGGCTGGCTACAACTCTTTGACATCGACCAGGAAAAACCTCTCCAGAGCTCACTTTAGAAGGAAGGGGAAAAAAACGGATCCCTTTCTCTGACTAATAGAGACCCCAGCACATGGGAATGCCAAACATATTAAAGACTAACAAAGGAGCTGAAAATTGCCAAGACATTACTGTGCTCTCGTCTGAAAACCACCTCCCCTGTGCTGGGTCCACTGAACAGAAAGCTGCACTTTACAACATCAAGAATTCTTGCCAGGGCTCTACTGCAAAAACGGGAACATTTGAGTGTGGTCATCTTCTTTTTCGATTTTAAGATGAATGGATTAGCTATTGATATAATTTAAGTAAACAGTATTTTAAGGAATTTTTACATGTGACATTTTCTCACTGCAAGCATGTGACTGATCTTTTTGCGCTTAAAGGTGATAAAGCATTTTTGCAGGGTGCATCTGCACAGGCTCTCATGGGTGTCAGAGATGTAAACATGTAAAAGTGTTTTTTTTCGGCGAATAACCTCATCTGGGTCCTACTCAGCAGACAATCAGAAACACTAAACAGTCGAGAATTACAACCATCGACTCTTGGAATATAAATGAATCTGATGAGTCAGTAAAGACCAGCCAATCCAAATAAAACATTCCACTAGTTGTTTACAGTGCTCTCTTGAGATAAGAGCCTGTTAATTGCTCACTACTAAAGGGAATCGTCCCATTGGCACCCTAAACTCATTATTTTCCAAACATGTGATGACGCTAGACAAAACATGGGCTTTGCAAGGACTGTTTCTCTCTACAGAGTCCAACGGGGGCCTCTGAAGGTATTCCCCCCCAGCGAGCTTTCCCAAGGCCCACACGGGCAAAGGAGGTGAGCTGAGAGACAGGTGCCCGGCTGGGTCTCACATACCGCTGGGTCCTCCTGAAGGGGACCCACCTGTTCAGTGTACTTACTGTAAGTCGCTCTGGATAAGAGCGTCTGCTAAATGACTACATGTAAATGTAATGTTCACCCGCGCCAGTGGCCCGAGTCCAGGCCCACATGCAGCAGCCACACACACACACACACACACACCACAAACACAGATCTCTCGCTCGAGACACAAGCCACGAGACACCCCAACCGAGGCCCTGCTGCTGACCCCGCTGGACCCCGTGACCCCCAGCACATGTAGCGGTCCGCACGCCTGTTTCACCAGGAACATGAGCCGGGTTTTCTTCCCAGGGCTCTCCTCTCCAATTAGACGTGGAACACGACTTGTTAAACTCAGCGGTCACGTGCGCACGGAACCACGTTTCACACTGGGCCTTTTGTGTGGAAGGTTCACCGGAGCTCGGCTTCCCCGTCACTAGGGCTGATGAGTTGTCCAGAGCTTCCATTAAAGTTGGGTTAGAACTGACGCCAGAAGGGCGGGTTTATACAACACCACCACAAAATGGAGTGCAGCGGGCGTGGGTCAGTAGTCTTGTCAGGGACACTCCAGAAAACAATATCTTGCCCTCTTCCGAATGACTTTGAGTTGGTGTCACATCTCTGTTATTGCCTATTGTTATCACTTGTGTCTGGCCGGGTAGTAAGGGTTACTCGGATTGCAAACCAAACCCGTTATGGTGTGGGTCGGATCAGATGGAGCCGGCAGCCCAGGGGTAGCACTGCGCTGATTACATCTGCCAATCAGAATCAGGCCCAGACAGGCCGTGACCCCAACTGTTTATTTCTTTAAAGTTGGGTGTGTGCCTGGGTGTAATACTGGAGTAGGCAGGAGTTCAGTGCAGGCCTGCGGGGGATGGGCTGTCTGACATTGAGAGGGGAGAAAATTATATTAAGAGGATCTACTTTAGTGAGGGAAAGGGGTGGGCAACCTCACAAAAGACCATCGGGGACCCCAGAGGCAGTTGTGTGATGGGCACATGATCTAAGGTCAAAGTTCAACAGGAAACTCTGTCCCTATTTGACCCTCCCCAAAGCTCCGACATCCCCTAAGGAGTAATAAATCCGGAGGCTTCTACCACTCAGACCCCTCCTCCAGTCTGTCAGTGAGCCAGATTGTGCACTCTGCAGATGGAAGTGACCCCGCCCCACCTCTTTCCTCCTCCTCCCCCCCTCTCACCCCCCGCCCTCCTTAAATTAGATTCACCTGCTTTGAGGCGCCGTAATCCGTTTTCATCTGGCCGGCCGCGGTCTCCGTTCCTGAACGTGGGAGGGCAAGGTTTCATGCAAATCCCTTCATCTCTTTCCTCGGAACAAAAAGGAAATATTAGGACGTCGGGAGCTCTCCGAGCGAATGGGAAATGAAGGCACGGACGTTTCTCTGACATTGCGCTCTCTGTCGCCTAATGTGTCCCATTAGACCACTGACCACCGATGCGTCGGCTCAGAGGGGAGGGGGAACGGGCTTAGTGACAGGCAGACAGAAAGGCATGGAAACGAGTAGACCACGTGAAGAGTCTGTCTTTGGAAACAGATTTGGAACCGCTCTCAGACTAAATGTCACTCAAGCAGAACTGAGGATTGGCAGCTGTGCCTTGGGGACCCTTAGATAATTTGTGTGTGCGACACACAAACACACACACGCACACACTTGCTACTGTACACACTCACAAAGACACACAAACGACGTTAACCATCCATGCACAGACAACGGCACGCAGGTCCCATGCCACACGAGTGGGTGTCAATCATGCACAGAAGAGTCTAAACAAGCCTAAGGCTTTCTCACAGACAATGATGCCCTCCAGACGCGAGGCCCCATGCCAACAAGCTTAGCCCCATTCATTACTCTGCTATAATTACACTGGGACTGGCTACGTTCTCTATGACTCGACGATTCGGGGGGACCTCTGTATGTCTGCGCAGGACCGATCCAAAGGCTGGGGGGCCACAGAGGACGAGAGAGGTCGTGTTCTGGGTGGACAATAGCCGCTCTCCAAGCCTCCCGAGAGGACCGAGACAGCCATAGAAGCAAAGGTTTGTTTCGTAGGGGCGGCCCCAGTGCTCCAGAGCTCCAGCACACAGCTGCAGAGGCGAGGCGGGAAATTAGGCCCGTCGCTGCCTGCTCAGCCAGTCAAACCCCTGTGCAACCCCTTTCTTGCTCTCCTTCGCAAAATCGAAGAAAAACAAGGGAGGGAACAGAAAGAAGGGGGACAGAAAGAAGGGCAGAGAAAGAGGGAGAGGGAGGGAGAGACGGACAGGGAGGGAGAGACGGAGAGAAAGGCAGAGGAGGAGAGACA
>NW_026911044.1:0-3000 GCF_963692335.1 Osmerus eperlanus | reverse complement strand
AATGTGTCCAGAAACATCTCAAGTTCAAGCACATGCCTTAAAACTCAATGGCCAGAGCTTCATCCATCAACAAGACAATAATCCGAAGCATGTTACTAAATAGCTTTTTCATACTTGAAAACAGCCAATTCTGAACCAGCCAAGTCAATCACCTGACCTGAACTCGATTGATCATGCCTTTTATATGCTGGGGGGAAATCAGGAAGTGAAGATGGCTGCAGAGCATCACCAGAGACACTCAGCTCCCAATGTACTGTATGGGAGTTGCAGACATCAAGCAATCATTGCATGCAAAGGATACGCAACCATGCACTGCACTAAACGGGATTACTTATAATTGCTTATATAATAAAACTTGAGAATGTACACTATGCCACTTGTGAGTTGTTTGATTACAAATCGAGTACAAAGGTGTCTCGGACCAGAGCTGGAGATTGCATGACACGATGCAGGCCAGCTGGACCTATACAGCTTTAGTCAAGTTACATTAAACTGCTGTGTTGGAGACCAGCAAGGGTGTAAAACTGGAATGTAGTTAGCATTGTATATGTGTGCGGAGACTCTGAATGGTGTTTGTTTGTTTGTGCATGCATGAGAGACAGAGGAAAGGGAGGGAGGGATGGAGGGAGAGAGAGAAAATGGAGGCAGAGGAAGAAAGAGCTAGAAAGAGGGGATACCGAAATAGAAAGGGAGAACGGGGGAGGGGGAATGGAGCTGGAGGGAGGAGGGGGCTGGATAGGAGATAGAGGAAGACAACAAGAACGAGAGAGCGAGACAGAGAGAGACAGAGAGAGACAGAGAGAGAGAGAGAGAGAGAGAGAGAGAGAGAGAGAGAGAGAGAGAGAGAGAGAGAGAGAGAGAGAGAGAGAGAGAGAGAGAGAGAGAGAGAGAGAGAGACAGAGACAGAGACAGAGACAGAGACAGAGACAGAGAGAGAGAGAGTCCTTGTTCATGCTTTTTGGCAATAACTTCAATTTCACCTCATGCCAATTCAGAGAGCCAGATGGTCTCCATCCTTATCATGGCATGTCTTTGAAATGACAGGAGAGAGGGGGGGGCAGGGAGAGAGAGAGAGAGTGGCAGTGAGAGAGACTGAAGAATAAATAGAGCAAAAAGAGACAGGGAGGTAGAGGAACACAGGAATACTGTAAATAGAGAGAGGGAGGAAGCGATGGAGGCAGAATAATAAACGAACAGAAAGAGAGAGAGACACAGAGACAGAGAGAGATGTCGTGGGTGTCATGCTGAACAGGTAGCCAGTGCCTTGTGTGGCTGATGTGCCACGTACACAAGAATTACTGGTGTCTTCTAGACTGATTGAATGGCACAACAAGGCAAAATGGACCCCCCCCCCCCCAAAAAAAAAAAAGACGTGCGAGTGTGTGTGTATTTGCGTGTGATGCGATGCTCCTAGACACTGCGGTTGCCCCGGGCCATTAACTAGAAAGTGTGGTATGTAGAACGTTTGGTTTCGCTACACGTTTTCCGAACATCGGAACCCTCTCTGTAGCCCCCCTGCTCCCCAAAGACCTCTCTCCACCTCATATTTTTTTACTTCCTCTTCTCCTCTCCCCCTATTTCTGCCTCTTCCCCCCAGGGTTTAGCTTACCCTTTCCAGCACTCTAATGCAGAAAACGCGGGCTCCAGAGCCTCTGGGCCAGCCTTGTTGTCTCAGCCTGGTCGTGTGTGAGCGACCGGGGGAGACAAGAGCATGAGAGACACCTACTCTCCCCTGGTCCGCAACGCCGCGCTGTCACGCCTCTCTCCCTCCGCTGTGCTCTCTCATCCCCTCTTTGCTCTCTCTCTCTCGGGTGCGTTCTCTCTCTCTTTTTGTTTGTCTTTCTGAACTCTTTCTGTCCTCTAATGTCTCCTGTGTATCCTCTCCCTCTCTCTCCCTCCACTGTGTATGGTCTCTCTCTCTTTCCACTGTGTATGGTCTCTCTTACTCTCTCCACTGTGTATGGTCTCTCTTACTCTCCACTGTGTATGGTCTCTCTTACTCTCTCCACTGTGTATGGTCTCTCTTACTCTCTCTACTGTGTATGGTCTCTCTTAATCTCTCTACTGTGTATGGTCTCTCTTACTCTCTCCACTGTGCTCGTCCGTGTCTTCCCTCCCTCCCCCTGTCTCTATCACTCCCTTTTTCTCACTGACTTTCTTCTCCCTCCATCTCCATGCTCATCCATCAGGCGCTCTTTTCCTTTTAGCAGCTATCTCTCAGGGCCTCCGCCAGCCAGCCAGTCAGTACGCCAGTCAACCACGCACACAGTGAGCCAGACAGCTATACAGTCATCCATCTAGTCATCCGGATAGCCTACCAGTCATCCATCCAGACGCCAGTCAGTCATCAAGTGAACAGGTCAGCCATCCAGACAGTCATCCAGTCATCCAGCTAGGCAGACAGACAGTCAGTCAATCAGCCAGTCAGTCAGTGATTAAGTCAGTCAGTCAGTCCACTCTGATGACCAACAAGCAGAAAACAGGCATTCAGCACTCATCTATCTCTTTGTCACTCCTTATAATCCACATCCAAGAGCTTTCCAGCTTGGCCACTCAATGTTACTCTGCTAGGTGTTGTTTGTGCTGTGATTCGTGAATAACAACAGCAGTAGGGCAAAGAGATCCAAGAAAACACAACTACCCTAGTGTGTGTGTGTGTGTGTGTGTGTGTGTGTGTGTGTGTGTGTGTGTGTGTGTGTGTGTGTGTGTGTGTGTGCGTGTGTGTGCATACGTATGAGAGTGTGTGCAAGCATGAGTGTGTTCGGCTCCCGAGTCAGGCAGGTAGCGGAGAGACTGAGTGCCCATTCAAGTTCTGGTTTCCACATCAACACAATGTTCTTTCTCCAGGAGCAGTTTTCCTCCTCTGAGAGAGCTGCAGAAGTCATCCATTTTAATTGGCTTTTCACCAGAGAAACATTCAAAATAAATTATTTTTCTCATAAGTTTGTGAAGAAGTAAAATCACCTGAGCTCTATCTTTTCGTCTGTCTTTTTTTGCAGT
>NW_026911043.1:0-7389 GCF_963692335.1 Osmerus eperlanus | reverse complement strand
CACATGGCCAGAAGTATAACTCACAGCCTCACCCCTTGAGGAGAGTCCGGGGTAAGCTTCTCAGCACAGACCAACAGCAGCTTGTAGGGTAAAGTCTGGACATGAACATGATGGATGGATATGCTCATGCTAGCTGATTTCTAGCCGATGCTAACTAAATGCTAGCTGATTCTAGCCGATGCTAGCTAAATGCTAGGCTGTTTCTAGCCGATGCTAGCTAAATGCTAGGCTGTTTCTAGCCGATGCTAGCTAAATGCTAGGCTGTTTCTAGCCGATGCTAGCTAACTGCTAGGCTTTTTCTAGCCGATGCTAGCCACTGATAGCACAGACGTTGTTGTATGGCCTTCTTCATGTTCCTATAGCGCCTCAGTCAAGCATTATGGGATTGAGCTAGACCTTGCTTGTGTTGAAGCACAGATAACCAGGATGACTCACCCAGCATCTATACTAACTGGAACACACACAAACACACACACGATATGGACACACACACACACCAGAAACATGTCATACACCCCGGAAACCCTTACAATAGGCCACTGCTGTATTCTAGTCAAGCTCAACACGCGCACACAAACACACAAAGTAGGAATCTGCCACTAGACACACACACACACGGAATCTGCTACGACACACACATCAAAGTACACACACAGGAACATGTCAAACACAGCTGGTCAGACAGGAACACAAGCAGTGATCCACATTTTAATCACCTCCAATCTTTCCCCCCCTCCCTTCTCCACTCTTCCAGTCTCCACCTAAAGCCTACTAACCTCCCTTCTTCCTGCTGCGACATCACCGTGTCGCTGCAGCACACACTCTTTGATCCACACACACACGCACACACACACGCACGCACACACACACACACACACACCTCTGATTACTCAAAAATGCTAGTTTGAAATCTCACAGAATATGCATAAACCTATATCGATGAGTGACTTCATTTAAATCGTTTTTCACTGAAGAGGCATTAGTGGGGCCAGGGAGAGAGTCCCGTGTTACTGTAATATGCCTCGTGGGAGCTGAATAGGTTATGTAGTGAAGATGGAAAAGACTGAATAAAAGATTACCAAAATAAAAATGCTTTACAGACAGAGGCCATCTTCCTCAGAAAACAGGAAGGATGAAGACGAGGGTGGCGAGAGGAAAAGGGAGGAAGGATTCCACATCAGCAGGCCGAGAGGAAGTGAAGGAGACCCCCGGGAAGAGAGACAGATCATTTAGGATAGAGGAGGAGGAGAGAGAGAGAGAGAGAGAGAGAGAGAGAGAGAGAGAGAGAGAGAGAGAGAGAGAGAGAGAGAGAGAGAGGGATAGAGAGAGAGAGAGAGAGAGAGAGGGATAGAGAGAGAGAAAGAGAGAGAGAGAGAGGGATAGAGAGAGAGAAGTTGAGAGAGGGAGAGAGAGGGAGAGAGAGAGAGAAGGAGAGAGAGAGGGAGAGGGAGAAAGAGAGAAGGAGAAAGAGAGAGAAAGATTGACAGAAAAAGGGATTCTCAAATGGAGTGGAATTGCTTGGCACCAACTTGTAACTGGGGGGAGCAGAGCCAGATCGTACACACAGCCCGGGGCAGGGCAGGACAGGGCTGGGCAGGGCAGCCCGGGGCAGGGCAGGACAGGGCTGGGCAGGGCTGGCATCGTTTACGGGCACTAATAGGGATGAGCAGAAGGGTCTGGAGGGACACTATAATGGGTCTGTCCCCTTCTATCCAATTGTGAGAACTCCTCAGAACTTGGATTCAGTGACCTCCGCTATGAGCCAATTGGGGAACCTGGGGGGAAATGATGTCACCGACTGAGCGGTGACTCAACAAAAGAGTAGGCTAGGATCCTGGGACACGGAGATGCCACCGAACGCCCCCCTCCCTTGTTCTCTTCCTCTGTTAATCTCTCTCTCTATCTGGCTCTCACGCCATCAATGTCTCTGTCTGGGTCTCTCTCTCGCTATCTCTGCCCCTCTCTCCATTTCTCTCCTTTATCTCTCCCTGCCTCTCTACCCACTATCCTTCCATCTCCACCTCTTTGATTTACCTGTTTTCCAGTCTCCTGATGCTGTCTGTCTGTTTAACTCTTTCTGTCCATAAATTATGTCTCTCACATCTTGTTTTTCTTGTTTCTATGTCAATACTGACATGACCTGAAATGAAGTTCTGCAGTGTGTGTGAGTGTGTGTGTGTGTGTGTGTGTCTAAGAGGAGACTAATCCAGGGTCACGTGCCTAAGGAGGATCTAATCTGCGACCTGAGCACATTCTCCAACTCACACACGCACACACACACACACACACACACACACACACACACGAGACAGAAATATAGATATAGACTAAATAGACAAATATTTACAGGGAAAGCCAAGAACCCTGTCCAAACAGACTGACAGACTATTAACCTATCAGGAAACAGTGAGAAGCCATAACGATGAGAAAGCTGCTGGCCTCCTAGC
This sequence comes from Osmerus eperlanus, assembly GCF_963692335.1. Taxonomy (NCBI): domain Eukaryota; kingdom Metazoa; phylum Chordata; class Actinopteri; order Osmeriformes; family Osmeridae; genus Osmerus; species Osmerus eperlanus. Next base: position 4,942 of record NW_026911043.1, on the reverse strand, counting down.
GCCCTTTAAATCACCCTCTTCCTGTCATGTGACTCCCGGGATATTTTGACATACAGTTCCCTGAGAACGAGTGGTGCTGGAGAATAACATGCCCAGAAATAAAGTCCTCCCCCCCCCCCCCCTGGAAAGTTGCAGTGTCCAATATCATCCAAGATCATAGTTAAAACAAATATCTTTATTAATTGCAGTCTGATGACACTGTTCAAGTGCATTGGGTAGGTGTCTACTGGGGCGAGGGTGCTGTTAGTGGGGTGGTCCAGGGTTAAGGAGGACAGGCCCTCTCATGGGAATGCACAGCCCCTGGCAGTGTGGTCATGAATACCAAGCACAGGACCAGAGTCAACAAAGATGTTCCAAACCTAGTAAAAACGTAACTAAGATAGACCTGTTTATCAGAGTATCCTGGCGCTGCGAGGAACAGCATTTCTGTCGTTAAGTTATATAACTTTACTGGATAACAAAAGGCAGTATAAAATCCGCTGTCAGCGGTGAATAGACCATTTTGTGTCCAGCCCCAGGTACTGTGTATGACTTCCTGTCCTGTTGGCCAACCAAGCCCTGTTTCTTGGAGTTCTGAGTCCCCATTGAGGGAGAGACCTCCAGCTCCCTTTCCCTCCCGAGCAGAGAGACCTACAGCTCCCTTTCCCTCCCTGGCAGAGAGACCTACAGCTCCCTTTCCCTGCCTCCTGAGAGACCGGGCCAGACCAGGGCATTCCCACATCTCCCCAAGCCGTAAAAGAGACTATTGTGTTTCTCCACCACCGCGTTACGCAAGGGTCCTCGTTAACACAGCGCTTGACATGTCTGAGGCAGATTGTTACGTAAGATCAGCTCTTGGGGAAGACCGAGACTGTTCCCCTGACGTGGGAAACACGATGTCCCTTCACCCTAAACACACGGATGTGAACAGAAAACAAGGACATGGATCATGACTGATGTGATGTGATCGTTTCCTTCCCTGGGCTAGCCTGTGCCTTCTGTGAGGGAAGACTCATTCTGGTTCCTTTTCAAAGAAAAAGGTGACAACCGCATTGACAAAGAGCCTATTCTCCCAAACAATGAGCTTCTGATGATCTCTCTCTGTGAACAAGCTGTGTGCAAACACACACACACACGCGCACCAAAACACAAAGACTTCTGTACAGTCCTGTGTGCATGGAGCAGGCTACAGGGGCCGGGTGACAGCAGTGTGTGTTGGGTCTCCTGATCGGGTACTCGTGTATTTTGGGTTAGGGGCGTATGCTGAGGGAAGACTGACAGCTGTGTCAGAGAGCTGAAGGAGCACCCCGTCCACAGCGACACTCAGAGCCGCGTAATACCAGGGTGGACCCAAGCCTGCTGTCTCAACAGGACTATTTAAAGCAGATCCTGGTGATAAAAGTCTCGATGCCAGGGCTAGCTACTAACCTGGCAAAGCAGAGAAGCAACAGTAGTTTCACACTGACGCCAATTGACATTTACTCATTGCTTTTGTCCAACGTTTTCTCCGAACTTTGGCCAGGGCACGCTTCGACTGATAGACAACCACAGCATCTATGGGTTCCACAGGAGAGGACAACTTGTCTCCAAAGTCCACCAGACTAGGTTCGTCCTGTAGGTCTTCTGCTTAGTCATGTCAGTGAGACTGGAGCTAACGTACATCCCTCCTGGAGGGCTGCGCTCCCAGAGGTCACATCCCTACGAGCCCTGCATCACAAGCCCTGTGCTAGCTAGAACCTCGTCCTTTCCTAGAAAACTCCAGGCTGTTCCACAACGACCGGACTCCGGGGGTGTGGGAGGGTGGGGGAGCACCGGTAACCTGGATTAGCATCTAATTTTACACCTGCCGGTGTAATCCAGCCCACGTTCGGCCAGTGTTAAGCCAGCCGCTAGCCATGCCAAGGGAAGGGCTATTAAAGACACCATGACTGACGCTTCTAACTCCACCCCCTGCGTGTTACCCAACACCTCACCCGTGACACGTGTAGGGAGGGAGAGAGGCAGGGAGGGAGAGAGGCAGGGAGGGAGGGAAGGGAAGACCTGCCTCCTCTGGTCCTGCCTCACATCTCACCCGTGTGTCGCTAGGAGCTAAAGCAAGGTGGTTTACACGACAACAGAGGGAACATGTACAGTCTGAATGGGTGTTGGTCTTTTCCCGGCGAGTAACCACTACGATGATGTCAGTACCGGCAACAGCAGCGTAGCGACGGAACAACACCTGTCTCTGATGGGCTGATAGCGACAAGATCCCCCCATGTCGTCTGGTATGAGTCAACACTCTTAGGTTCCCTCTCTGGTGTGTGTGTGTGTGTGTGTGTGTGTGTGTGGGGGGGGGGGGGGTAACCAACCATGACCTGGGGGGGAGGAGTGATGGGGGAACAGCCCAGCCACTAACCACCCCCACCCCCCGCCACCCCCTGCATCTAATCACAGGCCCAGATGACAGCAAACAAGCTGGGGCTACTGAGGGAGGGAGAGAGGGGTGGGGGTGTGGAGGTGGTGGGTGTTCATGTCCTGAACACACTGGGCCAAACTGGGTTGAACGATGCCATAACTCCTGCCCACAGCTCTCTCTCTCTCTTTATGGCCATCCTGCTCTGCAGCAGCAGTTCATATCGACACGGGATATACAACCAAACCATAATAAGATATTATATTCTTGAAATAGAGCCAGATTACAGGAGGCACTGTAAAACAAACATCTGCGTTGTGAAAATGGATAACGGTAGAAAAACAACAACGACCAAAAAGGAGAGTTTTGTGTCTCTCAGAATCTCAGTTTGTTGGATTATCAAGATAGAGAGACAAGATGGCAGATTAAATGCTGGATTCCTGCGTGGTCGTGGTCACTTATCCGTCTCCATTGGCGACCGCGGCTGCCGTCGTAAATAAAAGGGCTGTGAATTCCTAACGACCCACAACGCACATCCTTTTTTTTTTCTTCTTCCATCGCTGACAGATCAATGTGGTGCGCACACACACACGATGCACACACACACGATGCACACACACGCACCTCCAACGAAAATGGCCTCGCTGGTGAGAGCAGCCGTGCAAATACAGAACGCATCGTGTCTAGTGTGTGTGTTTGTGTGTGTGTGTGTGCGCATGCACGTGTGTATGTGTCAGCACCAGGCCTCATACAAAGAGAATTTATACAAGCCAGCCAGCTGGGTACATAAGCTCTACTGCACAAGAAATCCAAATAATCCTTTACGACGGGAAGGGAAAAGGGGGTGAAGAGGGGGAAAAAACACACACACACACACCCTCCACACACACACACCCTCCACACACACACACACACACACCCTCCACACACACACACACACACACAGTGTTCAATTAGCCGCACCATTGTGCTCTCACAGCAGATACACTCGGTAGCTTTGCCCTTCTGTCCTAATGACATGCAAGTCCGGAATGCATGCACTCAAAATAGCTGGCCAGCTTATGACATTTGAAGCTGCCAAACCCACGTACACACACACATACACGCACTAGCAGATGGGGCACTGTACAGGAGGCACGGGGAGGGGGGGGGGGGGGGGATTAGAGCGAGAAACGGCGGCGTAGGAGAAGAAAGCAGTGGCCTTACCTTCCATCATGATTGCAGATTTGCATTCCTCTATCTCCAAGGAGCCTGGAGGGGAAGCGGGTGAGAACAGAGCCTCCGGTTAGCGGCCGTGGATATCACACACAAACACAGAGCGTCCAGCAGCGGTGGTGTTGAAGGACGCGGCCAGGTTCCATGCACCGCGCCTGGGCAGGGAGCTGCCGATCGCGAGCCCGAGAGAGGTGAGGGCCCCGTGCGGGCTTAGGCCATGGATGCTGCTACTGCTGCAGCTACAACCTCCACAATCACCGAAGGATGCTGAGAGGAGGAGGAGATGAGAAGGGGGGGAAGAGAGCTGTTTGGAGGAGAGAAAAAAGAGAAAGAGAGGGGGCCGAGGAGGGGGAGGAGGCAGAGAGCGATAGAGAGTGGGACGGAGGAGAGAGAGAGAGAGAGAGAGAGGAGAGAGTGAGAGAGATGAGAGAGAGAGAAGAGAGAGAGAGAGAGAGAGAGGGAGGGAGGCAGTGCTGATGTCACAGCTGTGCCGAGCCAATCCCTGAGGCTCTTTACATAGTCACATGACTTTTAGCTTGTATCTCCTGACACTGTGTGCCCCTAGAGAACACTCTCTTCTCGCTCGCTCTCCCTCTCTCACACGCACACACACACACGAACCAAGCATGCTAACAATAAGCATGCCTGGGCATTAAGGAACACATGGACTAACAAACACACACACATTTCATGCATGCATACACAACAACATCCCCTGTCTTCCCCCTCTCTGACATCATACATTGTGTTGGCTTGCAGTGTGGAGACTTCAGCACAGGATGATGAGATCAATCATCTGCTCGCTGCCACAAAAACATGCAGCAGGCTGGAGAGAGATAATGGCCATGTTGACTACACCCACACACTCACACACACACACACACACACACACAGCCTGCTGACAGCCAGAACTCAGACCGTATCCTTCCTCTCCAGGTCCACAGTCCTTCTCTGTAGTCTCCCTGTGTGACTGTGTTTTCACTGACTGCCACCCTGCCTCTCTCTCTCCCTCCCTCCCTCCCCTTTTCTAACAGGGTGTTTTTACTCTGCTTGAGTCTTGGCACAGTAACGCCTGCTCTCTCTCTCTCTCTTCTCTCTCTCTCTCTCTCTCTCTCTCTCTCTCTCTCTCTCTCTCTCTCTCTCTCTCTCTCTCTCTCTCTCTCCCTCCCTCTCTCTCTCCCTCTGTCTCTCTCCCCTGCTCGGGATAGCGATCAATCATTGTGACGTCATGGAGACGAGTACTGGCTACAACTGCAGCCCTGGCAGCAGGGAGGAGCTAGGTGGGGAGAGCTGGGAGGAGGGGTGGGGGGGAGGAGCCACAGCTGCTAATTGGTCCCCTCTCAGCCTGCCTGCCCC
>NW_026911042.1:0-1000 GCF_963692335.1 Osmerus eperlanus | reverse complement strand
TGACCATGTTTTAAAGTCATTACACTGAGTTTAGATGTGGAAATAAAAGCTATCAGTGTGGAGTCATTAGGGAACGTAGCCAATAAGGACAGCGTTAATGACCAGACCTACTGCTCTCTTTCCCTCTCTGTCTCTCTCTCTCTCACAGTGTGTGAGAGAGAGACCCCCCCCCCACCTCAAAACTCACGCAGGCACACACGGCAACACACACTCTCCAAACAAGTCACAAACACACACACACACAATCCCTCTAAGAGTGGCTTCTGGCCAGCACACCCTTCAAAGCTCTTTGTGAGACCTCCCCACCCCCCTCGGTCAGCCTGTGCTCTGGCAAGCCTCCTCTGCCATCCTCGCTGTTCCATTGATTAGTTAATCAGCTCAAGTAAAGTGCCACCATTACTCCTGGTTGGCCATTTGATGACGACACACACTGGGAAATTGTGGAAGCTCATATTTATATACGCTCAGTCTGTATGAAAACAAAGACGGAATTGAATCCATGCTGTGGATGCATTTATTGTTTCTTCATGCTAAATCACAGCTCAGACAACAGTTTTCTGATGTTTTCAGGCGTGGTATTGTGCTATTCCGGGGCTAGATGCTGCAGGGGTTCACAGGGAGTGAAGAGATGATTTTGGTCCCCCATTTTCTCTCTCGGTATAATTTCCTGGCACACACAGAGTACTTTGGAAAATAGGGATAGTTCACTGAGGTGGCAAATCCAGCCAGCCAGCCAGCCTGCCAGACAAGCAGTCAGAGAACCAGCCAGAGAGCTAGTCAGCCAACCAACCAGACTGATAAAATAGGAAGACAAGCAGTCAGTTAGCCAGCCAGGAAAATAAACAGATAGACAGACAGATACCAGCTACCAGAAGCCAGCTAGTCATCCAGGCAGACAGCTATTCAGACAGACAGCCAGACACACTTTCAGATATACAGCCAGCCAGCTAGTCACACAGCCAGCCAGACAAGCTTTCAGATAGACAGACAGCTAGTCAGA
>NW_026911041.1:0-28712 GCF_963692335.1 Osmerus eperlanus | reverse complement strand
GCCAAATGACCGAACATTGCTATGACCCAGCCAATGACCAAACACTGATATTTCCGTGTATGGACCGGTCAATAACCCAACACAGATATTTGTGTGCCTGTCCCAGCCAATTACCCAACACTGCTGTTTGTGTCTATGACCCAGTCAATGACCCAACACTGCTATTCATGTGCATAACCCAGTCAATGACCCAACACTGCTATTCATGTGCATAACCCAGTCAATGACCGAACACTGCTGTTTGGGTGTATTACCCTGTCAATGACTCAACACTGCTATTTGTGTGTATGACTCAACACTGCTATGACCTAGCAATGACCCAATACTGCCATTCACCAACACCACACATTCAATGACCCAACACTGCCAATCACTCACATGATCCAATCAACAACCCAACATGGCCATTACCTGTTGAATAACAGTCATTATTAATGATCTTTTCTGATAATATATTTAATAACAATAATAATATTAACAAAAATAATATTTTGTATGAGTGCATTGGTGAGTGGGCTAGGGTTTCAGCAGTGTGTCTGCTTCAGTCTTTTGCATCTTGCAGAACTGCTGCTGTATAACACTGCACTATATGGCGCAGGGTGCTTTTTGGACATTATGTTCTCACTTTACACGAAAAGGACCACCAATATCCCCGAGCACAAACGGCAAATGAAACCGCTGTGTTTTACGACCCAAATCCACTCCCATATAGTTCCATTTCCCAGCATTTCTTTATTTCTTATTATTAAAGCTGAAGAATAAAGACGCAGTGGATAGTTCCTGCTTGCATACGAACCCCCCTGACTGCCATACGCCGGGTGTCGTTCGGTCAGACATTTCCTGGCGTAGTCGTTTGGAGTCTTCCTCACCCTAGCCTGGGCTAAATCCAGTCCCCCACCATGCACAGGGGCCGGTCACAACCGGACAGTGGAGTATAAAAAACCAAATCCCCTAATTAGCCGGGGTAGTGAGGTGGCTTTGAGCTCCAAACATCCCCCCCCCTGAAGTCCACTGCATCTGCAGAAAGAAGAAGAGACTTATTGTGGGTATTAAAGGCAGTCATTCAGTTAAGTGTAATTTGTATGCAATGGCATTAAGCAGATCAAGTTCCATTTAGATTGTAGTTGGCAGAGCAACACTGTTTGTCTTTTCAGTTGCTTCCCCCCCCCCCCCCCCCCCCTTGTAGTCGGTGTCGGTTTTGAAAGCAAAGCCTTGAAACAGAGGAAGGGGGGGCCAACACGACATGCAAACGTTTGCCAATTTGACACCACCGACCACTGAGTTGGAACAGCAGCTTAGACGCTGAAGGAACAACAACCCAAAATAGCTTGTTGTCATTCGGTTAGGTTGTGTATAATAAATCAGGCCATTTTATGTGCAGCCGAAAACCCCAGAGATTAAAGACTTAAGCCCAGGAATGAAGGCTGTTTTCGATACGAGTGTGATTTCGCAAACATTTGCGTTGTGACTCATTGTGTCTGCGACGCATATCGCATGAATCTTCTTCTGACTGAAAGTCAGTGGCCTGTTCAGTAAGCATTTGTCCTTAACTTTGGCTTACAAGTAAACACAAGTGTTTCCTTCACAAAACACTTTTAAATGATTATTTTAGCGATTACCAAACTTGCCAAACTGTGTTCAAAAATAAAACTGTGAAGGACATTTTTAAAATGAATTCTTTTATTTGTTAGTCACAATGAAGGTCAATTGAGTCCCAAACAATGTTTCTGTTATAATAATACTAATAATAACCACAACAACAACAACAACAACAATACTATTATTTATTACTTATTTGGTTATTTGGTTTCAACCTAAATAAACAGCTCTTAATTAATTCATATACGATAAAAATGTCTCAATGAACAGGATTTATAACTGAGAAAGTGCAGTAAAGATAGCCTTAATATGACCATCAGTACCCAGTCTGTGGTCCAGCAGTCAGAGTACAAACAGTTTTATTAAGCTTTCCAGTCCTGCTTTCTTGATACCGGAGTGCTATTCAAAAAGCATCATAATTGCCCAAATGCTCCTGCTGATTTTGGCAGCTCAATTATACCCATATTCGCATATGTTTCTGCATGAGCATGTACTTTCAAAAGCATTTGTGTGCAACCGCCATTAGAGAGAAGAAGAGAAGAAAAAAAAAAACAACAGCATATAAAGCAGGGGTTCTTTGGTTATTAGCAATTACCTGTTATAAAAAGATGCTAAATGCCAGATGGGGCTAATTCACTACAGGACTACAAAGAAACATACATTTCCCTAATTACATATATAATTGTGAAGCATGTTCTTTGTGAGATGGACATAATTGCGGGCCACCCCTATACCTCAGAAAGCTCTGAAGATGTCCTGGTTAATTTATGGACATCCGCGTGGAAATAAACAGACCCTCTTTCTATTACCTAATTTTCCCACTGACAACAGGCGCAGGGCTTCGCTTCCTCCGGGCCCAACCGTTTCTCCTCTTTCTAATTATGGCTATATTTCCCTCTGCTGGTATCAGAAAGGAACATCCTCTTCTTCCGTCTGACTTGAGGAAGGCTCGTCTTTAATGGACGCGCGGAGGCCCAACGAGATGACAAATCCCACGGTGCAAATGTACGTTCAACCATGGTCGGAACCGTACGTCAAATTTCAAAATCGCGTGTAAAATTCTTCTGTTAAATATACAGAGCAAATTGAATCTGTGCCCCCAGTAGTTTGTGTGAATTCTCTGTGCATTCAAGTGTGAATTCTGTCTCTCTTGGGTTTCCTTTTTTTCCCAAAATAATTGTATTTCAAAATGCATGTAAAATACTTGCGTTTTTTTTTTTTTTCACTTAAATATATGGTGCAATTAAATGCACTTGCTCTAATATTTTACGGGGATAACAGGATAGTGTTTCTCAGAGAGTCTGCCAGCTGACCTGACAGTATGCATGGGAAATAAAGTCCTAATCACATTAGACACATTCGAATTGAATCGAGAAAAAAAACTTCCACCAGGTCCTGACCAAAATGTGAAATTCTAAGTTTGCTGAAATATTTTACAGAAGCACCATGACATAAGACTGTAGTATAAGACATAAGTATATTTATACGATTAATTAAATATTCTATATTCTAGATATAACATTGAACCGCTTTGAAGCTCTGAACTTCTGAATGATAATCACATCTCTTAATTTCCCATATTAATTTACAGCTCCTGTTGTATTAATGTGCATTATACAGTCAGGCACAGTGTAGCATGGTCAGACATAGTGTAGCATGGTCAGGCACAGTGTACCATGGTCAGACATAGTGTAGCATGGTCAGACATAGTGTAGCATGGTCAGACATAGTGTACCATGGTCAGACATAGTGTAGCATGGTCAGGCACAGTGTACCATGGTCAGGCACAGTGTAACATGGTCAGGCACAGTGTACCATGTTCAGGCACAGTGTAACATGGTCAGGCACAGTGTAACATGGTCAGGCACAGTGTACCATGTTCAGGCACAGTGTACCATGGTCAGACATAGTGTAGCATGGTCAGGCACAGTGTACCATGTTCAGGCACAGTGTAGCATGGTCAGGCACAGTGTACCATGTTCAGGCACAGTGTACCATGGTCAGACATAGTGTAGCATGGTCAGGCACAGTGTACCATGGTCAGACATAGTGTAGCATGGTCAGGCACAGTGTACCATGTTCAGGCACAGTGTAGCATGGTCAGGCACAGTGTACCATGTTCAGGCACAGTGTAGCATTGTCAGGCACAGTGTACCATGGTCAGACATAGTGTAACACGGTCTGGCACAGTGTACCATGGTCAGACACTTGGCTCGGTCAGAATCATTATGTAGCATAAGAAATTGTATGAACCAATAAAACTAGAAACTTTTTCATTCACAACCCCCTGCTTCACAGTTCAAATCCCACCATGACCATTTCCTGTAGGGGCTGGTTTCTGACTATTGCTGGGTCCTGAGAAACAACTGAACTGTAAATATTTCTCTCACCAGGCAGCACTGCTTGTGACAGCACACGGTGTATTTATTCCGGGGGCTTGTTATGAACCTGCCTGGCTCGTGGTTGACAGAGTGGTTCTGATGTCAGAGTGGCCGTAGCCGTAACAAGCACACTGCTTGTGTCCAGACAAACATAGTATATCAGATAGAACCGTAGGCTAACCTGTGGAAAGTAACCTGTAGCCAGCTGCTAGCATCGCTACACTGTCCCCTATTGACAGGCATGTTTTTTCTGTGCTGTTATGAAGGGCTGAAAACCGATGCTTTCTGTTCTGTTACTGTTCAACGCTCCATAACTGTGCCAGTTAGAGGCAGTTTTTCCAACTCAATTTAGGGCTGATGTGGCTGCTACTCTTCTTAATTCTCCAGTTTAGAAACAGGGGTTACTCATTTTGAGGAAAAATGTGTAGGTTTGTACATTTATTTATTGCAGTAGTAATCAAACCAAAATATAGGGGTTGATTTGTTTCCAGAAATGACTTCTGATTCAGCAGTCTAATGCAATTCCGCCCGCAGGTTTTGCCAACATCTCATTGACATTGTGAAAAATTACTTTTTCAGTGAACTGTGGCATTTGAAAACAAGAGAGGCCAAGGCACTTGTGGCTGGGGATCCAATTCTGTGGGATAATCTGCCAGATTTTATCTGTGTCTCTGAGCCTGTTTTCTTTTAAATCCGATTTAGAAACCCATTTTCAAAAATGCGCTTTCAGTCTTACGCATCTATTTTACCTGCATTAATTCTTTATTCTGTCTGGATTCCGGTTTATCTCTTAATTTTTATCTATTCTTTTGTTGTGTAAAGCACATAAATGCATTATGTAAGAAAAGCACTCCGCAAATGTACTTACTATTTTCATATATTTTTGTGGCACACAAAGAAACTGCTGTGCACAATGTCTTTCAGTGAAAAGGAAAACTGCAATGACCCGCCAAATTCAATGACCCGCAAAATGTTTTCACAATGTCACTGGAATGTTTTGTCAATGTTATACCATGGTAACGCCATTGTGAGAATGTTTCGTGTTAGCCGTGTAACTGCTTGATGAACACTACCGGTCAGGTCAACAAAACATCCACACAATGTCGTTACCATGTTATAACATTGGGGGTAGCACTGTTGCCTCACAACAAGAAGGTCCTGGGTTCGAGCCCCGCCCAGGCCTTTCTGTGTGGACTTTGCATATTCTCCCCGTGTCTGTGTGCGTTTCCTCTCACAGTCCAAAGACATGCAGATTAGGGACTACAGATGAAAATGAGCTCATTAGCTAACTCTGGAATATTTATATTTATGTGGAAACTGAAAATGTTGAGTAATATGCACTGTCCCTAGTAAAAAAATAAAACATAAACAACCTCTACTTACCCATATTAATAGGAATCTATACAATTATAAAAGTTCTCTTCGAAATCACTTTGCCAGATGCCCTGTAGTCGCATTCATGAAGAATTCATCAGATTCCAATCACTGGAAGATTTTCCTTCGTTAAAGCTGGTGTATTTCCCTGCCACTTTCCGAGTTGCCAATGTTTCGAATTCGAGTTCCGAATTACCTCCATTCCTGTTTCAATCGTGGCAGTTCTGCTGTAAAATGGAGAGTGCCGGAAAGATTACTTCGGTAACTTGAGTTCCATAACCTCCTCGTGACTTCCCTATTCCCAAGCTTTTTTCCAAAAAGAACACATGAATTCCTTACTATGCGCCTCTGTTGGAGTCCTAGAGACAATGGCTTTGTTGCCTCTTTTATTCAAAAAAGATTGGCTGCAACAGTGAGTAGGTCTTTTGTTGAGGGTCTAGGGGAGCGTGGTGGTGTGTGTGCTTTTAAGTACTCATTAACAGCCGTGCTGAAAATAGAGGCTGTTGTTGGCAAGTACTCTGTTGTTAGTTCGTACATCTGTGGTGACATAAACAATGGAGTTGTGTGCATATACACGCGTTAGCCTACACAGCAGGGATCAGCAGCTCACAGAGAACTGCGGGTTTTCCACCCTCCCTTTACCTGGGAGTCAGGTGTGAAGCCTGCTGAGAGTCTGGCCAATCAGTCGCATTAATTACTCAGGAGAAAAGAAAACCAGGGCTGGATTTTCATTTGTGTTGATGACCCCTGTTTTTACAGTATTGTATATTAGGCTGCCATCAGACCAAACCCTTTCCTTGTTGGGCCTTGGCACTCAACCTTATACCTTTTCAACCAATCAAAATGACTGCTATACTATTGTCTCAAGCCCCTATTAAAACCCTACTAAATGCTTGGGTGGAGCCACTTCATATTGGGCTTGCGACTGAAAGGGGTTAATGTTCCGCTCGATTGTTTGGTAAGCGTTTTTTTCTTCTTGAACGTCTGGGAGCGAACATTTTAAGAGCGAGCGTGTTCTCCTCCCCGCAGCTCCTACCAGCTGGTGGTGAAGGAGGAGCGGAAGCAGAAGTCTCGGAGGGCGGTGGACGCGGGCGAGTGCTTCTCCGTGCCCGTCGGCTTCAGGAACGCCACCGTCCTCGACTCCCCGCACTACTTCGCGGCCGAGCTGCTTCCCGCCAGCCTGGCCGTGGTGCAGCCCTTCACCGTGGGCGACAACAAGACCTACAACGGCTTCTGGAATGCCCCCCTCTCGCCCGTCAAGAGCTACAGCATTTACTTTCAGGCCCTGAGCAAAGCCAATGGGGTAAGTGCGCGAGATCCCGTTGACTGCAACCATTCGGGCTGCGCTAATGAACCCGTTAGCACTGATTTAGCTTTGTGCTAGTGTACTCATTAGAGCTGTGCTAATGAACCCATTAGCGCTGATTTAGCTTTGTGCTAGTGCACCCATTCGAGTTGTGCTAATAAACCCTGTGTTAACAGACTCGCTAACACTGATTTAGCTTTGTGCTAGTACACTTATTAGCACCCATTAGGGCTAGTGTGCTCATTGGCACTGATTAAAGGTTTTGCCCATGTACCTATTGGCTGCCATTGGCACTGTGTTAATAAACCCATTAGAAACGGTATAATGTTGTGCCAATGCACCCACTAGCATTGGTTTAGCTCTGGGCTAATATACTCATTAGCACCCATTAGCTCTGTCCTCATGCACCCAGCACTGTTTTGCGCTGTGATAATTTACTCATTAGCACCCATTAGTTATGTGCTAGTGCACTCTTTAGCACTGATTTAGCTAATATACTTATGAGCACTGATTTAGCTTTGTGCCCGTGTTCCTTCACCTTCATGTTATCTTGTCTTTTGTAGAGGAACTCCACATGAAAAAACATAATTTGCTATATGTTGTATAACCTCAGTATAATTGGCATGAGGAAATATTTCATACTTCATCCTAACCACCGAAGCATCTGCAAACGAAAACTGATTGTTGATTGTTGATTCTATTGGGATACTATCATGCATGTGAATGGGGGTATTTTGAACTGGGTCGACAGTGCTGTTGTAGTGAATATACAGCATGGTATATGTACATTAAGGTTTCCTTCAAAACTCAAACGCAAAGTGTCTTATTTTATATTCATGTCTATTTATATCTGACATCCATATGACCCTGTTGGGTTACACCTCCTGACCAACAGGGTTGCCATTTTGTGCTTTATAACAAGAAGCAATCACCAAATGTACAGGCAGGTTGGTCAGTGTTTGCCTTGAACACCAGCGTTGTGGAGAATACACTAATGTGTTTGGCGACCACTGCATTCCCCCCAATTCTTAGCTTACTTATCATGGAGCATATTTCTGATAACTGTTAAGTAAATAAGTAAATAAACCATCTAAGCGCCTGCAGTGGCCTGTAAGAGTCAAAATATGAAAGCCTAAGAACTCTCCAATACTAAAATAATGTTTCTTCATGAGTGCCACATCCCCCACTAATCTTTTTTAATGAAATGCCATTACCTTTGTTAAGAAGTAAAATTATTTTGTGTAAATCAGTCTATTTGTCACAGCTATTCAATGTGAATGTTTATGCAAATGTTTTTTTGATTGATTTAACTTGAAACAAATTATTCTTTTTTGTATTCATTGTTCCTAAATTAAGAGCTGCCACAGAGTCAAATTAACAAACAGTTTTTTTAAATCAAATTTTATTTTTTTCCCATACTGTTTTATTATACAAATGAACTACTAGTACACTGCTAGCTTTACCCAAATTCAAACTGCTAGCACTGCTTGTAAGCACACTGCAAGCATTACACAAGCAAAGTGCTAGCATGACTTGTAAGCACACAGCTAGTGTTACTCAAGTGAGCTGTTACTTATAAGCAGCATTACAATAGCAAAATGCAAACTCGCATAATGCTGCTAGCTAGCATTACACAAGCAAAGTGCTAGCATAACTTGTAAGCACACTGCTAGCATTACACAAGCAAAGTGCTAGCATTACTTGTAAGCACACTGCTAGCATTACACAAGCAAAGTTCTAGTGTAACTTGTATACACACAGCTAGCATTACACAAGCAAAGTGCTAGCATAACCTGTATGCACATAGCTAGCTTCACACAAGCAAAGCGCAAGTATGACCTGTATGCACACTGCTAGCATTACACAAGCAAAGTGCTAGCATAACTTGTATGCACACAGCTAGCATGACACAAGCAAGCTGCTAGCATTGCTTCAGCACACTGAATTCATGCAGTGCAGCACGTGCCTGGCACGGCCATGCTCCACAGGCCCACGCTGCGTAACCCTATGCGCTCACTGCGGCCCCAGGAGCTCCGATGCCTCTCCCAGCCAATGGGGCGCGTGGAAGCAGGCTTGTTTGAGCGTGCAGCCAAGGAGAGGAGAGAGCAGACGCTGCCCGCGGCGGGCTGAGCGCGAGCTAACAGGGACGGCGGGATCCCTGCACGCGGGAGCTCGCTCCGTGATTCCGCAGCCGAATACTGGCAGGCGGCCACCGCGCCCGGAGCCTCCATCCCCGCCTTCCCTCCCCCACTCCACCCCACGGGGTGATACACGCGTGCCGTCTGCCCCCGCGAGCCCAGTTAAGGCGATAGGGCGAGTGCCAGGCCCTGCACATCTTTAATGGGGAAGTGGTTCTGGAGTAACGTCCGGTTGGTGCCGGTGTAAGTGCCTCACTCAGAGGGACACGGAGGGTGGCCTCGGGGAAACCGCCTCCCGGAAAGCTTGGCGGCTCTCCGCTCGGCGGCTGAGAAACACGTGGTCAGCCGCTCGGCGTGAAATGCACTCGAGTTCCACCGCTGGGAAGGGGGGGCGGGGCGGGATGATGATGGGGATGTGTAGGGAGGGACGGCTTCAGTGTGCCTCGGTCCTTTTAGGGTTCCCTACGGGACACATGCAAGTACAAGGCCCCGTAATGCTAGCAGCTATCTTGTGTAGCTTAATACTACCAGTGTGCTTACAAGTAATGCTAATAGTTTGCTTGTGTAATGCTAGCAGTGTGCTTACTAATGCTAGCTCTGTGGTGACTCCATCCCTAATGTTTTGGTGCTGTGTTTTGGCTCCCAGCCGACCGGTGGTGATCAGGGGAGCCGAAATTAAACCTGCTCGTTTATCGTTGTCTTTTTCGCCGCTCTCCGAGTTATTTATTAGATAGTCTCAGCCAGGGCTGCAATGTGAATATAATCACCTTCAAGGGTGTTCAATATCATCTAACTGATAGCAGCACTGCTGTGAGATAGGCAGGGAGCCAGAGAAGAGAGAAACGCTGATGTTTCTGTGTGTTTATTTTCATTTAACCTGGTAATGTGCAATGTGGTAAATAAACTGATAAAGTGCATTTTTTCACTGTTGGACAGACAGTCTGTGTGTATGTGTGTGTGTGTATGTCTCTGTGTGTGTGTGTGTGTATGTGTGGTGTGTCTGTGTGTGTGTGTGTGTGTGTGTGTGTGTAGTGGTGTTTGTGTGGTGGTGTGTATGCGTGGTGTGTGTAGTGTGTGTGTGTGTATGGTGTGGTTTGTAGTGGTGTGTGTCTGTGTGTGTGTGTGTGTGTGTCAGGTGTTGTGTATGTGTGGTGTGTGGTGGTGTGTATGTGTAGTGTGCGTGTGTGTGTGTGTCGGGTGTTGTGTATGTGTGGTGTGTGGTGGTGTGTATGTGTAGTGTGTGTGTGTGTGTGTGTGTGTGTGTGTGTCGGGTGTTGTGTATGTGCGGTGTGTGGTGGTGTGTATGTGTAGTGTGTGTATGTGTAGTGTGTGTGTGTGTGTGTGTGCTCATGTATTCTCCTCAGGTGTTTAGAAGCTGAATAGTTCTGTGTTTCTTGAAAACATTTCTTAAAAGTGATGGATGAGAAGATTTGAGAAGAGTGCAGGGACTGTTAAGTAGACATGGATGCAGAGGCAGCACACGCTGTGGGGCCCGACTGAGGGCCCACTGAGACAGCGTGGGCAATGCGCTCACGTGTATGCATTTCATGTTAAATATGTATGCATTTCATACAAGTTTCTACCTTGACACCAGCTGCAAAGCAACCTCTGACTCCGCCATCTTGATTGTAGTTTATAGATGCATACATTTGGGATTTGTTGCCATATTTGGCGTACATGTGATATGTCCCACCCTTGACTATTGCGCCTGAGTCTTACAATGAGAGAGAGAGCGGGGAGAAAGAGAAATTTGGCCTTGAGCAATTTAAACAATGTCTGTAGCTACAAAATATAAGATTTTAAAAAATGAAGTATTACCGAGGGAATACATTTAAAGAAAGATGGTTTGATTACTCTAAAACCATATGGAAAAATAATATTATCAAACCAAAAACATAAAGTTCCTTCTGCTTAAAATGTATGCTTAGGAGTGAAACACTCACAGTACCAACGATCAGATACAAAAGACAAGAACGCATCAATATCCAGTTTAATGTGATTGAAAAATCAGTAAACAAAAAAACACTTCTGGGGAACCTGAAATCAACGAAATTGGAAACATTTTGAAATACATTTATAAAAAATCTTTACAAAACCCTTTCGCCTGAAAAACAGGCAAGACATATAAGATTTATGGTTGTGTTCTTTCATTTTCTTGTATTAAAAGCAACCATAACCCCCATGGATAGCCCTATTACTACTGTGGGGTTACAAGACAAACTCAAAGCCCCCAAAACAGGCAAAGCCAGGGGACCTGATGCTATATGATATCTTGTGTTAAAAACTGGATATTTCCATCATATCTGTCAATCAAGGCCAAGTGATGTCAATGTAATGTATCAAAGCGGGCAATTTGAGTGCAGCCCTGTTTAAAAACGCAGCTCAAGCTATGTTTTGAAACAGCTGGTAGCCAGTATTCCACGCTGGTCATAGCTGGATTTTACACCAGCGACTGACTTCCTATCTAGTACTGTGTGAACAGTAATCTGGGGAAGGTTTTCTGCAGTATTCCGAATGCCAGAATACTGGTCTTCCTTATCAAACACAGCAGCTTGTTTGGGAAGAGTCAGATTGGACTTCCTCCCAATCACCAAGCATCAAACAATATTTACGCTCTACACACAAACAGACATACATGTCACCGAACAAATGAAGGAAAACATATATGCTTGTAGATAAGAAAAAGGCATTTGCTTCAATTTGGCACACATGATTGTTTCTCACTAGTGACGTATTGTAGAAACCTATTTCTGTCAAAATGAAATAAATAACCGTGCCTTCATGATATAAATAATCATGTTTGAATGCAAAAATATGTAAATGAGTCAATAAAACGTGAAATCATTCAGCAATTAAATAATATTCAACTCATTATTATGAAGTATTAATTCATCATTGTCCTTTTCACAACAACATCTACCTTTAATTTCAGTTTTATTTCATAATGACAGGCTTTATTTAAAAATGGCTTTTCTTCCATTATTTCATAATGGTACCTTTCAAAACAGCACATTTTGAAGTTTTCCCTGTTTCCTTTTCTCATTCCTCATTTTGTGGTGACACGTTTATTTCATAACGGCACTTCCATTTTATAGATGTCACAAAATCAATGTATTCAGAAAACACATGTAGCGGAGAAGAAAGAAATCAAAGGAATAATTGTTCACCCAAGGGCAATGGGAGAGACAGGGTGGGAGTCCCAACACTTTTCACCATTTATATAAATGAATAGGCTACCACGCTGGAGTGGTCTACAGTTCCCAGAATGACTCTGACTGAACTTGGGGGGGGGGCGGTTCTGGGATGGGTTTAACCCCGGACAGGGTTGGGTGGCTCATTCAGTTAAAGACCAGCTGAAATTCACGAAGTGAATTCAATGAACTTTTTCCTCAATTTAGTCAATTCTTCATAACCTTATGAACACGTCTTAATATATTCCAAAAATGAATACTTGGGCATGTATGTCGTTGAAATGTCTGTTCATTTTTCGTTCCCCTCCAATCAGTATCCTTCTCACACAGTGGCGCGCGTCCTCATTCGACGTCAGACAGATCGACTCCCCGCCCTGAAAGAGTATAGTAGATGGAAAACCCCCCTGAAAGAGTATATGTCATATCATGGAAGCTAGCTCTAACTCTAACTCTAACTCCCATTTCAACTTGACTTTAAGGCACTGTGCCTTGGCACGTGGATGAGCCCCATGGTGTCAGACCACACCTGGCAGTGCCAGTGTCGACTGTGGCCAGTTGCTCCATAGGGCGACACGCAATTGTTGCAATTGCTGGGTCCCCCGGAGAATGGGACAGTTCAATAGGTTGGGGGTCTCCATTTTATTGCTCACTAGTGACCCCTCTGGTAGGTTGTGTTCCTGCGGACAACGTGTCAAAGCTGAATATGAAACATTAACAAGGGAGGCAACATTTACATGAAAATGTTTGGATGTATAGTGATGGGTTGGCAAATCGCTATCTCTGTAAGGTTAGTGACCAACATTGTTTGGGTAAGGTCATTCATTCTCATAGACTCTCCTTATAAGCAAAACTGTAATAACCAAATTATTTGGTTGTTGTATTACTGTAGTAGAGCATGCATTTCAAGCATAATTATGGCCTAATTGAGACTCAATTATAATAATTAGCTGTGGGGTATAGAACTATGTATTGTAATTTAATTTAGAAAACTGGTTAGCAGCTGCAGTTACAGACAAGTGTGATCTAATTGACTTTGACTGTGAAATGATTGTTGGTGGCAGACAGGGTGGTTTGAGTATCTCAGAAATGGCTGCACAGAAATGCACACAGAAATGCCTTTTTAATGAGAGACGTCAGAGGAGAATGGCCAGAATTGTCAGGTGACAGTAACACAAATAACCACACATTACAACAGTGGTATGCAGAAGAGCATCTCTGAACACACAACACATAGGCTACAGCAGTAGAAGTCTGAAAAATAAGTCTAGTAAATACCTAATAAAGTGCTCACTGAGTGTATATTTACACCCTGCTCGTCTGCACCTCTCAAATTTCTGGATTTGCGCCATTCTGTGTATATTTGAAAAGAAAAATCCTACATGCTCATGTTACCTAATGCACTTCCTCAACAGTCCAGACTGTCAGACGTTCTGTTTATCAGATTAGCCTGCTAAATGCCTGTCTCATTTCAGACGTTGCGTTACTCGAGTATCATCTTATCTTGGGTCCTTTCTGGCTGTACAATATCGCAATAACAATTTCACAGAAAAATGGCGTGGTGTGGGAACGTTGGGCCGAAGCGTATTTGTGCGCGTTTGTGAGGGAGAAACTCTTTCAATGCCAGTGTTTTGCTTGGTGTGTAATTTTGGAAGGCGCGTATCCTGACGGCTACGATGTTGTTGTTTTTTGCTTTAGTAATAATAGCACACGTGGCGAGGCGATGTAAGCAGCAGTAAGCCGACTCCTTGGGGGAGCGGCCGCTGGATCTGCCTAAAACACGGCTGGCGCTCTGTCACTGCCTCATTAGACACGGGGTCGGAGGTCAAGCCTCAGCTGTCGCTTTCCATAAGTGATGCGCCTCCATTACCTCACAGTCCGCTGAGCCCCAGGCCCTCAGACACCAAGAACAGCACGCTCTGCGACATGTCTCCCTCTCTCTCTCCTCCCTGTTTCTCCATGTCTCCCTCTCTCTCTCCCTCTTTCTCTCCCTCATTCTCCCTCTCTCTCTCCCTCTCTCTCTCTTTCTCTCCCTCTCTCTCTCCTCCCTGTTTCTCCATGTCTCCCTCTCTCTCTTTCTCTCCCTCATTCTCCCTCTCTCTCTCCCTCTCTCTCTCTTTCTCTCCCTCCCTCTCTCTCCCTCTTTCTCCATGTCTCCCTCTCTCTCTCTCTCTCTCTCCCTCCCTCTCCATGTCTCCCTCTCTCTCTCCCTCCCTCTCTCTCTTTCTCTCCCTCCCTCTCTCTCTCCCTCTCTCTCCCTCATTCGTCCTCTCTCTCCCTCTCTTTTTCACTCTCTCCTTTCTCCATGTCTCCCTCTTTCTCTCTCCCTCTCTCTCTCCCTCTTTCTCCATGTCTCCCTCTTTCTCTCCCTCCCTCTCTCTCTCCCTCTTTCTCTCCCTCCCTCTCTCTCCCTCTTTCTCCATGTCTCCCTCTCTCTCTCCCACTCTCTCTCTTTCTTTCCCTCCCTCTCTCATTCTCCCTCTCTCCCTCTCTTTTTCCCCTCTCTCTTTTCTCTCTGTCCCTCTCTCTCTCCCTTTCTCTCTGTGCCTCTCTGTGCCTCTCTCTCTCGCCTTCTCTCTCCCTCTCTCTCTCCCTCTGTTCCTCTGTCCCTCTCTTTCTCCCTCTTTTTCTCTCTCCCTCTCTTTCTCCCTCTTTTTCTCTCTCCCTCTCTCTCCCCCTCTTTCTCATTCTCTGTCCCTTTTTCTCTCCCTCTCACAAACTGAAATTAGCTTTATTGGCATGACGTACAGATACATACTGCCAAAGCATGGGGGAAAAAAACGATTAAGAAAAGAACATAAAGAATGATCAGGGAATTTGTCGAGGGGACTGGGGTAGATATATAGGCTCTCTATCTCTCTTCCTTTCTGCTCTCTGACTCAAATTTCATTTTGACAAGAGGAACCTTATCCTGTAGCCAAATAGCAGGTATATATTTACAGATCAAAAATAATAACTGAGTAACGTTACTGAATGACTTGTGTCCTATAAAGGGAAGGTTCTCACTTTACAACAAAGTCAGTAACAAAAGTTCTGAATGAGGTAGTGTGTCAATCTACTGACTGATCTGGACTGATCACATCTGAGCATTCACACAAGCCAGTGGTGCTGTACATATTTTCAACCAATCACATCCCAGAATTCACACAGGTCAGTGGTGCTGTAACATATCTCAACCAATCAGATCCGAGCATTTGCACAGGTCAGTGGTGCTGTACATATTGTAACCAATCACATCCGAGCATTCGCACAGGTCAGTGGTGCTGTACATATTTTCAACCAATCACATCCGAGCATTCGCACAAAAACTATCCAGTTTTTCTATTCAGTCCATTCTCCAGCACCTCTCATTAGCTTTACCAAGAACATTTCTACAGATTCTACAGATAAAATCAACAGCATCATCCCCTCCGGAATGTTCTGACCTAATCTGCCCCATATCACCAAGCATAGCACGCGGAGTGAATTCTGAGCTCTTTTCTTTAAAATAACCAAGCTGAGGTGTACTGTATACACGCGCTTGGTGAGATTTTGGCTGCAGAGAGTGCGGAATCGATATTCAGGTTAATTAAAATGAATTATGTAGCGTCTCCCAGGCCGAGGATGCACACTTTCAGAGACGAGAGCGATTGATTTGCGCGCTTCCTCCCTGAGACCGCTCTCCGTGCCGAATATCGATCGGCCGTGCGGGCCCGGGGAGCAAACGCGGAGGATGGCAGATTAACAAAAAATATAATGCGGCAAAGGGCTGGATTGAGATGCGCAAGTTTTTCTCCGTGAAATAACAATCTATTCCGGCCTGGACCCAAATCGGCTCACGCGTCCGAGAGAACCCCGCGTTCGAAAGACGTGGTCGTTGCGCTTCGGTCCAGACGATTCAGAACAAGCTAGCCAGCTTTAGTGCTGGGTTTTCTCTTGAATTAAACGTGAAACTTGCAGCTAGCAATTCAGGCTATTGCATTAACGTCTTCCGTGACAACGGAACTAACGAATGGGGAACCTGAAATTTGAAAGGAGGGACAAAGTTTACCTCGGAATTGAATTCTGATTGGTTCCCGCGATGCGGGATATACCTGCTACTTGGCTACAGGATAAGGTTCCCGCACCGCAAGCTATCCCAACATGCTTTGCAAGGGCGGCCCACCGCCTCCCGTTGAAAAGGAATGGATCCGGTGCCATCGGCCGCTGAAGCCGCGAACGGCGCATCTCTACTGGGAGGCGGGCCGGCCCTCGGACCGCATCGGAACCTTCCGCTGGCACAGGACCCCGGGCGGCGCGTCGAAATTGGAAAAAGACGGGGTGACAAGCGCCAGACCTCCTCGGGAACAGCAGATGTTTTTGGGAGAGGATGACATCCCCCCGAGCTCTCCTAGCCTCCCTGCTGCTAATTGCGGCCTGTCAAAAAGCCATTACCCCGCGGGCCGGCCAGGAAGACACGCCGACCGCTTTACAGGGGAAGCAGACGCGCGTCAGCGTCTTTTAATCTCACTCTGACGGCCGCGTGCGCGCACGGCGGGAGAGGTCTCCTCTGGCTGGAGGATGAGTGACACGCTCTTTTATGTACGTCACTTTGATGTGTGATGTGAAGGTATGTGATGGGTGATATTAGCTCAGGAGGTAAGAGCGGTCGTCTGGCAGTCAGAGGGTTGCCGGTTTCATCCCCTGCCCTGGATGCGTGGAAGTGTGTTAGGTGTCTTGCTCAGGGACACTTCGACACAGCCCGGGTGGGGGATCGAACCGGCAACCCTCCGACTGCCAGACGACTGCTCTTACTGCCTGAGCCATGTCACCCCAGGGTGACAAATAACCCATTTGAAAGTTTTATGAATGTATCGTGCATCCTGGATTCTTAGATCTGTGATCCACAGATCAGGTCTGTCCCCTTTGGTGACATAATGCACGTGTATTATCTTGTATGGCTGTAATAAATGTATTATGAAGAGCTCAATATGCATTCATGAACCAGCTCCGTAGTCCATGACATAACATCATTGCGACACGCTATATGCATTTTCACACATTCAGCATCATTTTATTATAATGCTTTCATGGAAATCATGAATTGCTATGCTGTATGAAGATAAATGTCATATTTCATCACCAGAAAGTCATTGTCCTATGGCTGCATTCATTCATGCAGTATTTCACATAATTATATATTTTACGTAGTTACCACATGTACCATAACACTTGCAGAAGAAAATGTTTCTCTGTGGATCAACATGCTGAGACTTAATGCATACATTGTGCATGGAGCAATGTAAGCAATTTCATTTGATTAAATAAATGATAGTTTCTTTTTTATTTCCATTGACCCCTGAGCAGTCATTTACAGCACTTTTTCAAGGCCACCTTTACAGACCACTGAAAGGAGAAGCTCACTGCGACATTAACAGACAACTCACAGTCATTTCTAAATGTTTGGCAGCCTTTTATGAACTTACTCAGGGAGAACTGACCCTCTGAATCCCCTTCCGACCTTCTCATATAACCAGAACTGCGTTTAGGGCACTACAAATACAGACATGCACGCACACAAATGCCTACGCAAACACACACGCATAGACAGACATTATTTACACCATTGTTTTGTGCTCACTGGTGCGTTTGTCTTCTTTGTATGTTTTTCACTTTAAATCAATAAAATAAAATTAAAATACTTTTTCCGCTGTAATACGGTAAAAGACTGTGATACGACCCTCATCCATAAGTCTAAGCTGGGGCAGAGGCAGAATTTTCACGTTTTTCGGTATGGGTCACTGTAACTGAAAGGTGATATTTGCTGGGAGGTAGAGGGTGGCGGTGGTGCAGACTTTTGGGTTGGTAGGTGGGGAGTGCCTCTGCTTTCATAAAACCGCACTAAACCGTCTGACTGACTCACTGCAAAAATCAAACCCAGCAAGACACCACCCAACTGAGGGGGTACCAGCGTCTGACTATACCCTCTGGATCCACCGATCCACAGGCTTATTAAGTGTCCAACTGAGACTGCTCAAATCCCAGCTCCCAGCCAGAGGCACGTTTTCTGTGTGATCGCATCGTCTGGATTTCAGTACATTATTGGATTATTATTATTATTTATTTTAATTTTTTTCTTCTTGGTTATTTCATATTTCAGCTGTGTTTTGACTTTGGACCGTTATTTTTTCTTTGCCCGGTAGAAATGGTTCAGTTCGGTTGCATTGTCACTTGTGAGGATTGTGACTCTTTGTCTTTTTGATCGGTTTGTCTTTTTTTGGGAGCCGCCAGACGGTTATTATCACTCGTTTTTGTCATCCTGTCAACTTACATGCACCTGGCTCGTTCAAACCTTTATTCTACTGAAATATTGAAGCAATTTTAGTAAGTGCTGGGTTTTAGACTGAGAGTCAGCGAGGTGGGACTGTGGCCATAACAGGAAGAGGAATTGCAGGGTGATTAGCGAAAGTGCAGCTAGCTGCTAGCCCAATGTATGTAACAGACAAACAGCTCAAATAGCAGGCTATTTCCTGAAAAAGAAAACGTGTTGAAAAATGCTATGATGCTACCACCTGGCTAGCCCAATGTATTAGTTCATCTTTTCACAAGCAGTAGTATGGTCATGTAAGGTTGTGGTGACAATGCCACTGTCGCAGAAGTGTGTGTACAAGGGTTATCTGTGCTTGTTTACATACTAGCCAACTTCTGATTTGGGCCAGTAAATAAAAAAAGGAAATTCAATAATAAATCCTCCTCCAAAACTTTGCACGGCGATGTTGTAAAACATAATAGATTTGTGGGGTACCTGGGGGTGACCTGGGGAAAACAGAGTATAACAGAGTGCCTGGATGTACCTGTAAAGGCATGGGAATATTTATATTATTTTAGTTAGAAATATTTATGAGTGGGCGAAAAGTGCTACGGTAACTGCTGACCATATCAAATCGGATTCATCTCATTTGGGTCAGTGTGTCTTTGATAAACCGTAATACCATGCCTTGGGGGAGAGGGGGGGGGCTTTCAGTCCAAGCACTCCAAGGCTGTGCGAAAATAGTCTGAATTTAATTTTCCATTTCACTTCTGTCACCACCTTTCACGTGTTACCATCCCTCAAAGATCTCCGTCGCAGTTAAAACAACGTAATGTGGAGAAAAGCTTTCACAGGGGTTAACCAGACCTGATTTTCTCTCTCCTTTTTTTTTTGTCTTTCAGGAGATAAAAATCAACTGTGTGCGACTGGCGACTAAAGGTAATGCATTTCCAGTGCTGTTTCACCACGCGTTACCCATCGAACCGGGTGTGAAATAAGCCATCGTAGTGTCAGCCTGTTTTTACGGGCCTGGGCCTATAATGTCCATAGGTTGAGAAGACATGTTTTTATCCTGACGTGCTACACACAGTACATACGAGGCAGGCCTTGGTGTCGGCCCTGTTTTTAAAGCGCTGTGTGTGGGTCCAATGGGACTGTAATCCAGAGTGCGAGGAGATTAAATGTGTGGTAATGGCTAATAAATCCCACAATACCGCAGGTGCCAAAGAAAATTGACCTCGCTACCAGACAGAGACTCTTACTTAAAAGCTAACTTGGGGGCCCTTAACCAGTTTGAATCAGTGACCCCCCCCCCCCCCAGATCAAATCTTACTGCTGTTTTTGCAAGCATGACCTGCAGTCTACGTGGAAGTTCCTCTGCAGAGGTCTCTCTCTTTGTCTCTCCCCCAACCACAATTCATTTCATTTTTTTTTTCATTGCCTAAAATACAATATCTGACAGAAGGCATTCAGGATCAAAGATGAAAGTCCATTATTTAACCTGCAATGGATGTTCTGTCTCTCTCTGCACTCCACACATAGAGATGTTAAGCAGCAGAATCATTTCATCCTTATTTTTTCTTTTTAATATTATTTAAACACGTTTACATGTATTAATTAAGGAGCACATTGCATTTTTTTTTTGTGATTTGGTTCTTGCTTTTATTTTGCGCTTTTATTTTGAATTTCTTTCTTCATTGTCTGCCATTTCTCATCAGCAGTTGAGAGTTGAGTTTATCTGTGAACGGGAGAGCTCCTCAGTTTGGCCGTGTATCTGCAGTGGAAAAGGCATGCTTTCAACTTTGTGGCACTCAACACATCACCTGAAAACGATTATAAAGAGACAGTGAAGGCTATGCTTTATCAGAAAATGGCCAGAAAATAAATTCCAAATCAGTACAAATGATAGATTTCACAAAATGGCTGACCTTGGTTCGTAATGGTTTTCTGAATTTGCCATTAAGAACCATCATGCCGCAAAGTTCAAATATTTGGTTATTCTTTTAGTTTCCATTTGTTTGTTTTAATTTTCAGGCAGTTTTTGCGAGGTGATGTCAGGACCCTCGTTCACATGCACTGCTTAGCTAAAAAGCCTCCCGCCATCAATTCTGCCCTTTGACTTGTGAATTCAAAAGCAAGGGCCTTTATTTAGCGCACGCACTCGATGGAGCTTCCAGACACCTGCGGAAATCTATACTAGAGAATCCATATTTTATGCCCCCCCAGTAGCTTTCAACTCTATGGAAATGTTCAAGCTATATCATCTGGATATTATCACCATATATCATTTCTTTCCTCAAACTGCTGTATTTTTAATTTGTGCTATTCAAAGGGAGAACTTGATACTCGTGACTATGGAGGCGTATTTTGTTTTAGACTTTTTTTCTTTCTTTCTTTTCCCTCATGCATGCTGTCCTGGAACTATAAACCTTGTTCTTAGTGGTAATAGGTAGGGGACAAATAACAACGCCGTACGTTCTTGTCATCCCCAGCGAAGGTGACTATCGCTCCATAGCCAGATTTCTTTCTTCTGTTTCGACTTTATTATTTCCTTCTTTTTTTTTTTTTACTTACCCGTTACTTTGCTCATTTTATTTCGCTGTTTCTTCTTTTTGGTTTGCATTTTATTTGTTCGTTTACTTTTTCTTTTTGACATTTTAATGCATTGGTTTGCATGTCTGATCCACAAAGGTGCAGTCTGCCTTCACCTTAGTCCATTGAACTTACTTGGTTCCTGAATCTGTATTGTCGTTCTTAATATGATCATCATTGCTTCATTTTAAAAAATACCCCCTTACATACATTTTTCCTTGCAGTTTTGCTCAGTAGCATATTGTGCTTGCAAAGTTGTATTACTGTATTTTTAGTGCTTTTATGAGGAGAAAACCAATTTGGTTATTAAGTGCTTGAGTGTTGTTTGTTTGATTGCCTGACTCCAACAACACAATTCTTGTTTATCATTGCACAATAGGATTCCCTTTGTTTTCTGTGTTTCCTATTGGCTGAAACTAACAAAGCCACACATTATGTGGCTCCAGAATCTCTTTATAAACACAATGTAATCGAGATTTACCAGAGTATGCCTTATCCATTCAGTCTCTAATACCATCTAATCCAATCCAAATAGATGCAATTACAAATAATTATTTTCCCACCTGTCAAATCTTTGTTTGAGATAGGGGGCCGGCTCAATAATGTTCTGAGCAAAACATCAAACAATGAAACGACAAGCACAGTTCCTCCTCTCCCCGACCCCCAAAAGTCTGCTCCACTGACATGAACTACATTTCCCACAATGCATTGTGTATCTTTACTGTGTACCACTCACCCTGTCTGTCCCCTCCAGTCTGACCTGTAGTCTCACACAGCACCGTGAGCTGGCATTGGTCTCTGAGGCCTCCTCCAGAAATCTCCATCTGTCTGTATGATCTCATGACTTTGCCCTTGACAAAGACTATAAAGCAAAATGGTAAAGAACATAAGGAAGCTTAATGATAAGAGCAGGCCGTTTTGTCCGTCTAGAATACAAGATCATGATACATATTGAGGAGAACAGCATATCTAGAACATCAGAACATAGGAACACATAATGAGGAGAACAGGATATTCAGCCCTTATAGAACATAATAATTGAGAATTAGGAGAACAGGTATAGTTGGTGCTTGCTTCACTGAGGGACGGAAAACTAGAATTGGTCTGGGACGATCGCAACTTGATCGGACTTACTGCTCACCAACCACGTACCAACAGGCACCTACAGGTTCACTTACTGAGCCGTATGTGAGGCTTCTTCCTTCTCTTCTCTTGTGTCTGCCTCATTATTCTGGAGACTAATGAGTTCCGTGTGGAGAAATTTTGAATGTAAAAGTAGTCCAAAATATTCTAATTTCTTCATTTTTAATGGACTTCAATGGGAACATTTGACCAGAGGCTTAATAAACAGCAATACCTCCAGTAACCACTGGAGTAAAACACTGGTTGCTATCATAGGTGGGGGCAGACGTGTGCTGGATTTCCTCCGAGTGAAGAATATCTTGAAAATCTGTTTACACCGTGACCTCGGAGCAGATTTGTTGGCAGCGCAGCCCCGCGCGCAAGCTGTTCGTCTCGTGGCCGCATCTTATTTATCAACCGCACTTCTCTTAATTATGTCAGCTGCCGGCGGCCATTTTAAGTACCCTTCTCTGCTATTAAGCAAGAAAACTCCCATCAGCGAGATGCATTTGTGTGAGGCCAGCCATATAAATAAGGCTTGGGCTCTGACCCGGAGCTAACTGAACGGGGAGCGCATGGTGGGAATGGAAAAGAGAGGAAGATGAACAGGCCGTCTCTCCTCTTATTAAGACGCTGGAATGAGGAATGGAATTACAGGGCTTCGTGAGGGATCATTTGGATTGAGCACCAGGCGAAGTGTAGGCAAACATTTAAGAATTAAGGGCCCGTGCAAACGAGGAAATAGCTTTTTAATGAAGTACCTGAAAGGAGGGGAGGGATGTTTACATGCGATTCTGCCCGGGGGAGAGGTCTTTGGGCTACGGGGTCTGGGGTCCGATCGTCTACTTTGAGAGAGAAACGAAACGTGTACGTAATTCCATTCCGACGTGTAGTAACCATAGTCGCCGGTCTGTGTTTCTAACAGCACCTGAAACGCGAAGGATTTTAAAGCCGGCCGTTCTCCTTTAAAGGGGAAACGGCTGGGCGATTCCCGTAACGCGTGAAAACGCAGCGCTTTATTTCACACATGGGTTGAACCCAACTTGAGCCGCAAACGGGGTCTAAGGCAGAAAAATGAAGCAATTGTTTTTTAAAGTTACGCACCTCCCCCCTCTCGGCCGTATCGTTCGGTAATTGCGGTCTGTGACTGTGACTACCGTCACGTCTCCGGTGACTGCCGGCTTCCAAACGTCTTCGCGCGGTCGTGAACGAACAGCCCCCCCCGGATAATTGCCTGGTTTGATGAATCCGATAAGCTGCATCCAGGTCATTTGTTTGCATAAGTCGTTCGCAGGTTGTCAGAGGCACACGTAATGGGACATTATACATGTATGACAGGGAAATGACAGAGCTCAGAGGCTGCCCGCAGTCAGCAGAAATGGCCCTGCCACTTTATTTCACGGTCCGCAACCGTAAAGACCTGTGCGATAACAATCAAATCTCCTCAGATGGGAGATTATTTTTCCCGCGGTTATTTTTTCCGCACAAGGCCCCAACAAATCTTCGGGGGACTGATTGTAAAATGGTAATATGACAGAAATATGATAAATGTGCATGTATGTTGAATGAAATCAACCAGTTGTCACCCCCCACCCCCTCCACAAATGAAAAAAGATGCATATACATGTTTTCATTCATACATTAGCTATACTTATAACAGGACTGATAACATTCATATAAGAGTAAGTACATATCTTAACATGACAATCTATCAAATCGGATTTAGTTCCGAAGCACCGTGCGACATGCACAATACCTGTGTCCACATTCCTACTTTCCAAGACCTCAGCTGGCTGGTGATTGAACGGAAACCACAAAACTGTATGTACTCCAGCCCTTCGGAGTGGAGTTTGACACCCTTTTTGCAGTCCAGTCACTGGAGCGTGGCTACTCCTGTGAGGAATCCGGGTGCACCGCCAGGGCCGATCCATTTCAGGACTTTGTGTCAGCTCCTGCTCTCAACTGTCATCAGGCAGACGGTGTATTTCATCTGACATTTTTGATAAAGTTGTGAGCTGCAGCTGCAGAACACAAACAAATCCTGTGGGGATTAGAATTTACTGTTTTTCCTGTGGTCCAATAAGGACCTAACAGGCATTGGTGTACACAGCTGTGTAGAAAATTGGAAGCAATAGAATGAAATTTAAAAAAAAGAAACAAATAAAACCACATTGGGCACACATTGATGTTTGCTCTTAACCCCTCATTGCTCCAGGGGGGATTGGCCCCTGCTTAGTCTAATCAACTGTAAGTTGCTTTGCATAAAAAGCATCAGCTAAATAACTTTAATGTCATTTTTTGAATGTGCGCAGTTTACACGAGATAGACCTCCACACTACGGCCATGTGTGGTTTAGTCTGCAGATGGATTAGACTAATAGAAAGACTAATCCGAGCCCATCTGACCTGCTGCTCCGTCATCGAGATGCTAATCTCGTTAGCAACACTCAGCGCTACATCGCTAATCCCCAGTGCCCCCGTACGCCAACAGACGACGGTCGCTAACGGCGTTCTCCGCAAACACACACAAACACACACACACACACACACACACACACACACCTCCCAAATGCCCCGCGCTCATATTCCAGCCCTCTCCACAGACACTCTTTTAATAAAGTTCCACGTACGCTTTCATTTTCAGCCCCAAGCTAAAACGGGGGCTGGCAGTGTTCTTCGGCGAGCGCGGGAGCCGGCTAAACTAATTCTTTCCGCGCAACGCACGGGATTATTTTTTTAATATCGCGGGTTTAAAACAATACCTCTCTGATACTTCATTTTTTTCCCCCCATCCAAAAATAAAAGGATTTTTTTCATATCCCTTTCTGGTGCGCATCCAGCTCTGGGAGCGTGAGGCTGTGTGCGGCGAGCTTTTAATCACGAGAAGATTAAGATTTTCGCCGGTTTTAAATAATGCGCCTAATGATCGGTGTCTTTAGGGAGCTGGACACTTTAATCTGCGATCTCCTCGGTTAAAGTGGGAGCTAGAGAGGCCCATTTGCAAACATTTCCTGAAAAGACAACCCGGGAACGGAGAACCTATCAATGAATTGTAAATTAGGAGGAGCGCTGATAAGGGCGTTTAAGCCCGGAGAGTTTCCGCGGCGATAACTGGTCAGTTTCCATGGCGACCACCCCTGCACCGGCTGAGCCGTGTCCAGACACTGTGCTCTGGTGCGGAAGGGACAGTGTAAGTTGTAAAAATCGCTGCCCTTCCATTGGCCGAGTTGCACCTGGCCTCAGTACAGGATTGGACTGGAGCCTCTGGGGTAAAGGGACCCTTCACATTAAATTCCTGGCAGTGCCTCCCCGTTCCTCTGTGCCATCAGGGGGGATACCTCATTCTTAAATCTAGGATATCATTAACTCTAGCCCTCCAATCCATATCAGCCCTGGTTTCTCTTCTGGGTAGATTAACAAAATAATTAGTGCTACTGATTGGCCAGACTGTCTTCAGACCTGACTCCCAGCAGTTCTCAGCCCTCGAGGACTGTAAATTGATGATCCCTGCTTTACAGTAAACTGTAATCTGGGGAACGGTGCTACTGTGTCCCCCGCAAAAGATTCCCCTGAACAGTGCAGCCTCTGTTCCCTCCAAAGGTGACCCAATGCGCAACGCTCAAAACCGTCCCGCCATTTCTCCACAGATACATCGGAGCGCACCGTTCTTGGGTCTTCCAAAAACAAACGTTTCCCTTCCACCAGACCGTGTTTTAAACCTACAGTGTCCTAAAACGGTCTCGTACAAAACCAGAATACGCTACTATGCATCTAAATACAATAGATTATCAAGATATTCCAGCATTTACGTAATACAGTATATGGCAAATGTACGTATTATTGCCACTTTCTCAAGACCTGATACATTTCTTTAAATTTCAATAAATTGCTATGAAATCTAAAATGACATTTTCAAAAATTGCAACATACTCTTTTCCTATGGAGTCAATTTAATTTCTGTTATATGTCCTATATTGATAAAAATAAATAAATTAAATAGAAGCATGCACACATTGCTCAATGAGATTACTTTTTAAGAGGGAGAGATACGTTGTCCTGCTATGACAAACTTTGTTTTCACAAAGTACACGGGAATAGCGCTCCAGGCCTGTGGGGTCACTGGTCGTGTTTTCCGGGTTAGGGTCAGAGTGTGTGTGTCTCTGTGTGAGTAGGAGCAGGGTTAGGGTCAGAGTGTGTGTGTCTCTGTGTGAGTAGGAGCAGGGTTAGGTTCAGAGTGTGTGTGTCTCTGTGTGAGTAGGAGCAGGGTTAGGGTCAGAGTGTGTGTCTCTGTGTGAGTAGGAGCAGGGTTAGGGTCAGTGTGTGTGTCTCTGTGTGAGTAGGAGCAGGGTTAGGGTCAGAGTGTGTCTCTCTGTGTGAGTAGGAGCAGGGTTAGGGTCAGTGTGTGTGTCTCTGTGTGAGTAGGAGCCAGGTTAGGGTCAGAGTGTGTGTCTCTGTGTGAGTAGGAGCAGGTTTATGGTCAGTGTGTGTGTCTCTGTGTGAGTAGGAGCCAGGTTAGGGTCAGTGTGTGTGTTTCTCTGTGTGAGTAGGAGCTGGGTTAGGGTCAGAGTGTGTGTGGCGATATGAGAACTCTGGCAGAAGTAGGAGGCTCTGTCACACCACGCTGAACTCCTGACCCCAATCAGCACTGAGAACAGAGCACAGTTAGAGCAGCTACACAGGCCAGCTACAGGAGAGAGAGCCAGTCATGATCACACACACACACACACACACACACACACACACACGCACTAACCAAACACACACACATACACGCATACAGAGACACAGACATGCACACATACACAAACAGAAACACATACACACAAACTCATCAGTACTGCACGTGCTGTTGGCTGTGTGTTAACCGGGTTATTATCATAGCCTGATGTAGTCGTATTAGGTTTCTTATTTTGGTGATTCGGGAAGGGAAACGGCAGTCCCGGTCACCAAACAAGCCAAATTACTCCCCATCTAGGTCGCGGAAAATATTTTTCAGCAGGAAGCTAATAACCTGTAGCGAATTTGAGCAGAATCTGGCCATCTCGGATAAATGGATTTCTGCATTTTCCGCGGGAACACGAGACGCCGATCCAATCCCCGCCGACGGCCCCCATGACATCCGCGAAGGATGAGGAAGATCCCGGCCACCTCTCTCATTCACGGCGGGGATCGAGGAGCCCACTGCCTGATGGGAAATAATGACAGATTCTTAACCCAATCCGAATTTTATCCCATTTCTGCCTACAATCCCTTCCCTCCTGCATCTGCACATTTTCTAATAGCGCCGCTCTCGACTTATACAGAGAGTCGACAGAGGAGCTATAAACCTGCTATTAATACTACGGCTGTCCAAGGTATTCTGTAGAGGGCTATGAATGGCTTGAGGAAGAGCCTATTTACGCAATCCTTTGTCCTCTGAGCCAAAATGGCGTCATTGCTCGATTGTTCCCAGATTATGCAATGGCAGTGACTTTGATTGAAAATTCTAATAGATATTTTCCCCTTTTTGTGAAAGGGAGTCGGTGAAGTCGGGAGATGAAATTGAGTCACACTCTTAACAGAATCAGTGCGTTATTGCGGTTTTATTTGTTTATAAGGGCCGAGTTTAAACAAATAGCTGTACACTCATTAAATGATACCGTCTACTCTTCTGAAACGGCCAAGAATGGTTAATGCATTTGTTGTAGTGGCTGAGTAGCATTGCACGTCACTTAAGAAATGAAATACTGACAAACAAAATTATAAAACCTTCTCATGGTTTATTCTATATCTTATTATGTGTCTGTAATAACTGGCTTTCGGCAAATTCTAAAGAACATTGAATTTAACTCAGAAAGGGTCACAAATAAATAAGACCCATATGAACTGAGTGATTGATTTGATATGAATAAATATATTAGTTTGTAAGTAATAAGGCCATGCAGCAAATCAGACTCACAGACTCAAATTCACATGAGATCTGCACTATTTATAGAGAACAAATTCCACTAAATCAGTACATGCTGTTGACTGTTGAGGTCAGGCCTTTTTGTAAGATGTTCGAGTACTTGTGTTACCATTACGGTACTTATGCAAGTAAATAATCTGTTTGTGTGACTGCCGTTCTTTCTCAAAAGTGCAGTTTAGATTCTTTAATCTGTACTCGTGATGAAAGCAGTTTAGGCAGTTAATTGTGCGTCTGTCAAGAAAATAAGTAGCCAGTGCACCAGCACAACCCCATGTACTGTAGGGTAGATGTTAAAAATATAAAATAAGCTTTCTTTCAAAATTGAATTTTCTCAGTTAATGTACATGTCGAGGATGACTTGCAAAGATATCGCCATTTTCAGTACATTTATAAAGCTGGTTGCGAACTGAATACATTTGGGTCATGTACCAAGGGTGCAGTAGGCGTGTCCCCTTTTGGTTTTGACTCTAAAACTGTCTAATTTGCCACAGACCTTTCTAGAACCACTACCTTAAGCCATACTGCTAATGATAACATCTGCTCCAGTACGTCTGGTGGTCTACAGTTACAGACTAGGAGAAATTGGCTGGGATTCATCCGACATTTATCCATATACGCACAACTGAACATTTTTTAAATGTTCACAAAATGTGGAGAATTTAGCGATCGCAAAAACAAACTTGCCGAACTGAGGCCGCATCGAAAAACTGTGACCCTCGAGTGCGCTTGTTCAGCAAAGGACCAATGTTTATATAACTGGGGCCAAAGTTAATAGATAATGTTGACTCGGCCCAGACA
>NW_026911040.1:0-3000 GCF_963692335.1 Osmerus eperlanus | reverse complement strand
GTCTAACGAGGTGCGGCTGCTGAAGGAAGAGAACCTGGCTCTACAGGGGCGCCTGCAGGCCAGCGCAGGTACTGCAGCTCTCACCACGACAGGACGCACAATATTAGAAACGTTTACTAGTTTTTACAGTAAACAATGCCTCTTTTTCCTTCCTTATCTTGTTCCTTTCTCCCTCCCTCCCTCCAACCCTCTCCCCCTCCCTCCCTCTCCCCCTCCCTCCCTCCCTCTCCCCCTCCCTCCCTCCCTCCCTCCCTTCCGTCCTCTCATATCCCTTTGCTGTCACTCTTCCCCTTTTCTCTACCATCTTTCCTCTTCTCCCATTCTACCTTTCCTCTCCCTCCTTCCCTCCTTTCTCCCCATCCCCCCTCCCCTCTCCCCCAGAAGCGTGTGAGGAGGCGGGGCGTTTGCGGGAGGCGGTGCTGACGGGCCACGCCCGTCTGAAGCAGGCGGAGCTGGAGGCGGGCCAGTGGCAGGAGGAGCTGCGGAGGCTGCAGGCCCACAGCCAGGAGCAGAGCCAGCACATCCACACCCTGCGGCTGGACAGACAGGCCTGCCAGGAGAGAAACCACAGGTGAGGGGAGGGGAGAAGTTTATTTTCAGCAGTGTCCCAACAGAACACCACTTGACAAGCAATGTGTGTGTGGTCCTGTGTGTGTGTGTGTTCCTGTGTGTGTGTGTGTGTGGTCCTGTGTGTGTGTGTGTTCCTGTGTGTGTGTGTGTGTGTGTGTGTGTGTGTAGGCTCCAGCAGGAGGTATCTCTGCTCCAGCAGCAACTGGGGGAGAACAGAGAGCTGCTGCTCTCTCTGCAGAGCGAGCTGCAGGTGTACGACCGTGTGTGTGCCAAGGGCAAAGGTCAGTCCAGATCCACACACACTCGCTCTCAATCACAGACACACACACACACACGTTACAGTCAATCACCACTCCTGATGGTGTGTGTGTGTGTGTGTGGCAGGCTACCTGAGTGAGGGCCAGCTGGGCGGGGCAGAGCTGGGGGATCTGCTGGGGGAGGTGAGGAACCTGAGAGCCCAGCTGCAGAACAGTCTGCAGGAGAACAGCGCCCTCAAACAGCTGGAGCTCCACAAGCAGCTGGAGCAGAGACTGGGAGGAGGAGGGGGGGGGAGGAGGGGGAGGGTCGCCCCGGACCCCCTCCCTCCCCACCCTCACCGCCAGCCCCCAGAGAGACAGCTTCTACAGGAGACAACTGCTGCATGGTGAGGGAGGAGGAGGGAAGGAGCTTGTTTGGGTCACAAAGAATGTCATCTAAACCCAGTTTAATATAATCTTAACCCTAGCTACCCTAACCCTAAATACCCTAACCCTCTTGCCCCTAACCCCCCTGCCTCAAGCCCTACCACACAGGGTGAGAGGAGGGGGTGGCAGCCTGGTGTGATGTGTGCAGTGAACTAGCCTGCCTTTGCACGTGTGTGTGTGTGTTCCACAGACCCGGCCCCGTCGCCCCCGGTCAGGGACATAGGGCTGTTTACCTGCGGGTCTCCCTACGTGGCCCCCCCCTTCGGTGGCCCCCCCTACGGTGCCCCCCCCTACACTGGCCCCTACCCTGACGTGGAGGACAGCCACAGCACCGTCAACGGTCTGACTCAGCTCTGATGTCACTGTCATACTTTATCCAAAGCGACGTATAGCACAGGAGGGATTTGAACCGGCGACCTCTTAATCTGCAGTCACATGCTTGCATGCTGGTAGTCTGCCGACTAAGATGTGTGGTGTTTCCATGGTGTTACTAATTACTGTTTGTTTAATGTGCACGGTAACCTAACAGTGAATTGTCAACCATGCTAATATCATGAAGCTAAATGTATCAGTCAGAAACTTACTCTTCTCCCCCCCCCTCCTTCCCTCCTCCCCCCCCATCCCTCCCCCCTCCCTCCCTCCCTCCCTCCCTCCCTCCTCCTCCTCCCCCTCCTACCCCCCTCCCACCTCCCTCCTCCTCCCCCCCCATCCCTCCCCCCTCCCTCCCTCCCTCCCTCCCTCCCTCCCTCCCTCCTCCTCCTCCCCCTCCCACCTCCCTCCTCCTCCCTCCCTCCCTCCCTCCTCCTCCTCCCCCTCCTACCTCCCTCCCACCTCCCTCCCACCTCCCTCCTCCTCCCTCCCTCCCTCCTCCTCCTCCCCCTCCTACCTCCCTCCCACCTCCCTCCTCCTCCCTCCCTCCCTCCCTCCTCCTCCTCCCCCTCCTACCTCCCTCCCACCTCCCTCCTCCTCCCCCCCCCCTCCCTCCTCCAGACCCTCTGGACCCCCACTCTGACCTGGAGGGGGAGGCGCCCGACGGCTCGTTCTCCAACCCTAACGGGCGCCACGCGGTCGGCCACGTGGACGACTTCAGCTCCCTGCAGCAGCAGGTCCTGGAGGGGAGGAGCCTGGTGCAGCGCATGGAGACGGCTCTCAGCCAATCACTGGTGGAGAGCGGCCAGGAGCAGGTGAGGAGGGGGCGGGGCCGAAAGGGGAGACTGTTTCATTTAGAATTGTTTTTTAAAAACTCTGTTTGAAAGGGGTCAACTTTGCTTTAAGTATGAAACAACGATACCTGGATGTTTTTATCACGGTTTTAGTCTTCAATAGCACTGTCAGTCAACATGCAGTCTCATGTCAGTGTGTGCGTGTGTGGCAGGCCTTGGACTACGTGTGCGTGAGGAGTCTGCTGTCGGACACTAGGACCCTGAGGCAGATCCTGGAGGAGTCGGTTTCTCTGCTCAGGATGTTCTGGAGGGCTGCCCTGCCCAGCTTCAGAGCGCTCCCTTCACATCCTGAAGAAGGTGGGAGGCTGGGAGGAGGCTGGGGAGGAGGCTGGGGAGGAGGCTGGGGAGGAGGCTGGGGAGGAGGCTGGGGAGGAGGCTGGGGATGAGGCTGGGGAGGAGGCTGGGGATGAGGCTGTGGCTAGGGATGGGGGGGCTGGGGGAGAGGATAGGGTTTGGCCTTGTTCTGAAAGTCTACCTCATAAAACAACCTTATAAAACTCTGTATCAATACTAATGTGAATGTT
>NW_026911039.1:0-17949 GCF_963692335.1 Osmerus eperlanus | reverse complement strand
TATGAGAACCCTGAGGAACACATCCATAACGGAAAAGAACTCAAGAACAAAAATCCATACACTACCTTTCTGTCAACACATCATAGATTTTCCTCCCTCCCCCTCTCTCCCTCCCTCCCCCCTCTCTCCCTCCCTCCCCCTCTCTCCCTCATTCTTTTCCTGGTGGCTGTCAGGAGAGCAGCTCTGGCTCCTGCCTGTCTGCAGACAGCTCTCTCTCTCTCTCTCTCTCTCTCTCTCCTCTCTCTCTCTCTCTCTCTCTCTCTCTCTCTCTCTCTCTCTGTCTCTGTCTCTGTCTCTGTCTCTGTCTCTCTCTCTCTCTCTCTCTCTCTCTCTGTCTCTCTCTCTGTCTTTCTCTCCACACCACATTATTTTTAACCCGCTGAGGAAGCTTGAGACACTTGGCCTCTGAAGTCCAGCACAATGAAGCCTCGACACACACACACACACACGTACATGAACCCACGCACACTCATGCATACAAACACACTGACCAAGCCAAACCAGACATCTCTCGTTAAGACCAGTTCTGCTTAGAATTTTACATTTGTGTGCTTGTTTAAACTTGAGTACTCAAGTGCAAACCAACAGGGATGTTCAAGTGCGGGATGTTCACGCCCCCAACCCCCCCACCCCCCCCGCCCCCCCTCGCCCCCCCCGCTCCCGTCCCTCCTGCCC
The DNA here is from genome assembly GCF_963692335.1 of Osmerus eperlanus. Lineage (NCBI taxonomy): Eukaryota > Metazoa > Chordata > Actinopteri > Osmeriformes > Osmeridae > Osmerus > Osmerus eperlanus. The sequence goes on along the minus strand of NW_026911039.1, from coordinate 17,274 downwards.
CTCGCCCCCCCCGTCCCCCTGCCCCCCGCCCTCGCCCCCCCCGCTCCCCCGCCGCCCCGCCCACTCCCGCCCCCCCCGCCCACACCCCCCCGTCCCCGCCACCCCCCGTCCCCGCCCCCCCGCACACGCCCACGCCCTTCCGCCCACGCCCCGCCCGTCCATGCCCCCCCCCATCGTGTGTTTCCATGACAGCCTGGTAGTCTCAGGGTTCCACAATCGAACCCCCTCTCCTTCTCTCCCTCCCTCTGTCCCTCCCTCCTCTCTGTCTCACATGACTCCACACTGTCTAACACACTGAACAGGCACTGGATCAGTGTTTCAGCACACACACATGCACACACACACACACATCAACTTAATCACTCACTGAGAGCAGAAAATCAGATTGACTCCAGCTCTAAAGAGCTCTGGTGAAATCAGATGACAAGGGAGGCCTCTGGTTCCTGAGCACCACAACTACCACAAACGATCTGGCCTTGAAAACACACCTCTCTCTCTCTCTCTCTCTCTCTCTCCTCTCTCTCTCTCTCCTCTCTCTCTCTCTCTCTGTCTCTCTCTCTCCTCTCTCTCTCTCTCTCTCTCTCTCTCGCTCACACACTCTCTCTGTCTCTCTCTCTCTCCATCTCTGTCTCTTTCTGTCTCGCTCTATCCTTCTCTCTCCCTCAGTGGAATTGGTTGAGTTAGAGAGGATCACTGGGAAGAGGAGGGAGGGTGGAGAAGGAGGAGAGAGAGAGAGAGACAGAGAGAGAGAGAGAAAGAGGAAGGAGGGATCAGAGAGGAAGAGGGAGGGGTGAGGAAGAATTAGGGAGGAGAGGGATGGAGGAGAGAGGGAGAGGGAGGAAGGAGGAAGGAGAGGATGGATGGGATGATTGAAGGTAATTAACTCCAGTCCTGCTTGTCTGAATCAATGAGCTGAGAGGTCGCAGGCATGAGCTCACATTCCCTGAGTCTACACGCACACACCACACACACACACACACACATTCACACACACACACTCACACTTTCCTGATTCGGTATACACACACACACACACACACACACACATATACACACACTTGCTCACACACAGACATGATGCAGCTAGCTGTTTCCAGATCCCAGTCCAGCCGGGACGGTGTATCACGGCAGTCTGCAGGGCCATTGTTCTGGCACTTGAAAGTTCCGTCAGACAGACTTATTCACACGCAACACTGTATTTATAGCCCAGCGAGACGCCTCTGGATCCGGCCATTCTCTGAGCCGTTCTCTATCTGCAGGAGATCCATTGTATTAATAGACAAAGCTGCAAAACGCCTGACCTGAGCAGAGAGGTTGAGGAGGAAGAGGCTGGACCGAGGAGGAGGGGCGAGAGGAGGAATGAGAGAGGAAGGAGCGTGCGTGTGAGTGCTTTACAAAGCCTTTCACTGCGGGTCACGGACACACAAACGTAACCGGATGTCCCCCCATCCCGACATCCTCATAAACATCTCAACGAGTCTCCAGGAGGCGGCTCACCTGAGCTGAGCTGGGGACTGGGGGCGGAGCACCTGCCCCTGGAGCCCCACAATACAGTCCTGTCCTGGGCTGCAGGCTGAGCCCAGCTGGACCCACGGAACAGCCACTTCCAGAGAACAAACCACACGACGACAAGCTGAATGGAGATCATCTGACTGGGACGGCATTCAATTAGGCCTGGCACAATGAGGGAATCATGTGTGTGTGTGTGTAGGCGAGGTACACTAAAGGGGTCCTGCTTGTAAGTTTGAGCGTGTGTATGTGTGTGCATTTGTGAGCATGTGTGTGTCTGCATTTGTGAGCGTGTGTGTGTGAGCGTGTGTGTGTGTGCGCATGTTCAGCTCTCTAAGTAACAGATACAGCGGACATTCCACACAAACCATTCCATTCAGAGTCTTAATTAGGTTTCTTCTACTTAGCCAGGGTCTGGTGGGGCGCGGTGGAGGAGGGGCGGAGAGGGAATGGGAGGAGAGGAGAGGAGAGGGGAGGAGAGGAGAGGAGAGGGCAGGGGAGGAGAGGGGAGAGGAGGAGAGGAGAGGAGAGGGGAGGAGAGGAGAGGAGAGGAGAGGGGAGGGGAGGGGAGGGGAGGGGAGGAGAGGGGAGGGTTAGGGGAGCGACAGAGGAAAGCAGTCATTCTTTTAAGAGAGGGAGAAAACAGCCCAGTCCCAGGACATGTTTGACCGTGTTCCATTTCCTGCTGTCTGTCTTCACTCTTAAACAGCTACACCTGTAGGAACCAGACCACAACCACAACCTGACCAGACCAGAACCACTACCAGACCACAACCAGACCACAACCAGACCACAACCAAACCACAACCAAAACCAGACCACAACCAGACCACAACCAAACCACAACCAAAACCAGACCACAACCAAACCAGACCACAACCAAAACCAGACCACAACTAGACCACAGACAAACCAGACCACAACCAAAACCAGACCACAACCAAAACCAGACCACAACTAGACCACAGACAAACCAGACCACAACCAAAACCAGACCACAACCAAACCAGACCACAACCAAAACCAGACCATAACCACAACCAGACCACAACCAAACCAGACCACAACCAACACAAGACCACAACCTAAACCAGACCAGAACCAGAACCAGAACCAAACCAAAACCAGACCATAATCCGACCAGAACCCAGACTCCAGAACCAGACCAGACCCAGTCCAACAGCCACTTCTCTTTAATTCAATTTATCTTTCCAAACATGCACATGTGTTTCTGTTTTCCCACAATGTTCTGAGATGTTTTACTGCTCTATTTGCTGGGCTTCAGACCTGCTTTCTCCCAGAAAGCTTGTATTCTGATATTGATCACTTACCTCAGAGCAGGACAAGAGCTGCTGTTCCGGATATAAAACACAACATAAATAGTAGTACTGGCAAATTAATGAGAAGGATCAAAAGATTTGTAGCAAAGAGGTAGCTGTCAATGTTCTGGGTCAGTCTCGGGTTAACAGTTGCATATTAGCTGTAATCAGTTCAACAGACACACTAAAATATAATGACAGAGCATTTCTGTCCCTGTAATAGAAATTGGGTTGATGCCATGATGTCCATGTTAATAACTAAATGCTGTAAAGCTCTTCTTTACTTGGGCATTGTTTTGTTGAACCTTGCAGAGAGGGTGTATTGCAGGTTAAGCTATGTGAGGTCATAGATGTGAGATCGTTACTCCTCCCTCCTAGTCATATAGCCCCTCCTCCCAGCCATACAGCTCCTCCCCCAGCCATTTAGCCCCTCCCCTAGATCTGTAGCCACTCCCCCTGCAGCATGTAGGATTCCTGAAGGCTAACAGCATTTTAGTCATTTAGCAGGCGCTCTAATGACAGCAGCAACCGTTTTAGCCGGGTAGTGGGGTCGCCATGGTTGCTGTTGTCACAATCACCCCTCCCCCCCACACCCCCTATTTCAGGTCATGTCGTGTAACCAGAGGTCACGACCCCTGAGGTAGAGAGTGATCAGCAATGTGATTACAGCCAGAGTGACAGGGGGGGTGGACCCCACAGACAGAGCCCTCTGCAGGGGACAAGAGCCTGTGAGGTTCCCCTTGACCCCTGCGACCATCACCCCCACCCTACACCACCCGCACCCTACACCACCCCACCCTACAGACATAACACCATTTGAAAAGGATGTGCATGCAACAGTTTTTATATAACGTTGCACAATTATATAACATATACAATTATGATATTTAATAATTTGTGACATAATCTTCTGTAAGTGATGCTTACCTTTGGATGTGATCTGTGATTGGTCTCCCTGTGGTGAGGTCAGCTGACCTGTGTTTCCATCTGCAGGTCAGAGTGGATTAGGCCTTAAAGAGAGGGTTCAGAGGCAATTACCATCTGACCCCTGAACACAGGGGGGCCAGGGGGGCCTGCTGAGGGGGGAGCAGGAGGAGGAGGGGGGGCCTGCTGAGGGGGGCCTGCTGAGGGGGGCCATGGGGGTGGGGGCTAGAAACACAATGAGCCCTTATTTGTCTGTATCGCTCCATCCTTCTCTCTCTATTTCACCCTTCTCTCTCTCTCTCTATTTCTCCACTGTCTGAGGAAGTCACACACACACACACACACACACACATCCTCTCTGTTGCTCCTCATGATCAAATGACATCATTAAGAATCATTACCAGGCAGACACCAGGAAGTGGAGAGATCTCCGGCTGGAGGCTGGGGGCAGGAGGGGTTGTGGAGGCGTTGTGTGTGTAGCAGACTACAGGAGAGGTTGTGTGTGTGTGTGTGTGTGTGTGTGTAGCAGACTACAGGAGAGGTTGTGTGTGTGTGTGTGTGTGTAGCAGACTACAGGAGAGGTTGTGTGTGTGTGTAGCAGACTACAGGAGAGGTTGTGTGTGTGTGTGTAGCAGACTACAGGAGAGGTTGTGTGTGTGTGTAGCAGACTACAGGAGAGGTTGTGTGCGTGTAGCAGACTACAGGAGAGGTTGTGTGTGTGTAGCAGACTACAGGAGGGGTTGTGTGTGTGTAGCAGACTACAGGAGAGGTTGTGTGTGTGTGTGTAGCAGACTACAGGAGAGGTTGTGTGTGTGTGTAGCAGACTACAGGAGAGGTTGTGTGTGTGTAGCAGACTACAGGAGAGGTTGTGTGTGTAGCAGACTACAGGAGAGGTTGTGTGTGTGTGTAGCAGACTACAGGAGGGGTTGTGTGTGTGTAGCAGACTACAGGAGAGGTTGTGTGAGTGTAGCAGACTACAGGAGAGGTTGTGTGTGTGTGTAGCAGACTACAGGAGAGGTTGTGTGTGTAGCAGACTACAGGAGGGGTTGTGTGTGTGTAGCAGACTACAGGAGGGGTTGTGTGTGTAGCAGACTACAGGAGAGGTTGTGTGTGTGTAGCAGACTACAGGAGAGGTTGTGTGTGTGTAGCAGACTACAGGAGAGGTTGTGTGTGTGTAGCAGACTACAGGAGGGGTTGTGTGTGTAGCAGACTACAGGAGAGGTTGTGTGTGTAGCAGACTACAGGAGGGGTTGTGTGTGTGTAGCAGACTACAGGAGGGGTTGTGTGTGTGTGTGTGTTGCTGTCCTGTCAGCTGGACCGGAGGTTGTGGTCTCTGCCGTGACAAGCGCTCGTCTAATCAAATATTAACGTCCATACATTATACCACGGCCTGTGTTAAGGTTAGGGTTCCAACACTTCAATATTTCATGACCTGGACTTTGTACACAGAGGGATGACCCTTGTTGTCTTTGAGCGCTACTTGAACTGGATACTGGCTTTGTGGCCTGCCTTGTGACGTGTGCGTGTCCTTGTGACGTGTGCGTGTATGTGTAGTGTTCAAGGTGAAAGGCTTTCACTTTCAGGACAGTGGAAAGTGGACACCAGACAGTCAGACAGGCGGTCAGACAGACAGGCTGTCAGACAGAAAGGCTGTCACACAGACAGACAGACAGGCGGTCAGACAGACAGGCGGTCAGAAAGACAGGCAGTCAGACAGTCAGACAGGTGGTCAGACAGTCAGACAGGCGTTCAGACAGACAGGCGGACAGACAGAAAGGCTGTCACACAGACAGACAGACAGGCGGTCAGACAGACAGGCGGTCAGACAGACAGACAGGCAGTCAAACAGTCAGACAGGCAGTCAAACAGGCGGTCAGACAGTCAGACAGGCGATCAGACAGACAGGCGGACAGACAGAAAAGCGATCAGACAGACAGACAGACAGGCGGTCAGACAGACAGGCGGACAGACAGAAAGGCGGTCAGACAGACAGACAGGCGGTCAGACAGACAGACAGGCGGTCAGACGATCAGACAGTCAGTCAGTCAGACAGACAGACAGACTGCCAGAGTGTCTGTAACAGTAGTTGCTGTACACTGTACAGTGTATGACATGAACACCTCAGCAGGTGTGTAGAGGAGTGACCAGCTCAGGACCAGGTACATCTCACAGCTCATCATCCCTCCAGTCACATGACTTCCCCTCAGGAACATTACAACACACACATCCTTTCTCTGTTATTGTGTAGACTTTGTTTTCTCTTGCTGACCCAAGTTTAGCTTCAGAGCAAGGCTGCATGCACAGCTACAGACTCACTAGTTCCTCTGCACTGTGACTGGTAAATACAGGCCGGTCCTTGACTCTGAGACTGATACAGTTAGAACCATAAGTGTGTAATCTGGGACCAGACTCTCAAACAACAACATCGAAAAAGCAGTCTGTTTGTTCCTGATAATTGGATTGTTGAAGCTTGTTCATGAGCAAAATCATCTTAAGTACCCAAGCAAAGCTAAAGCATATTTTTAAAATTTCGACAAAAATATGTTTTTGTGTAAAATCCTCGCTGTGTACTTGCTGTGGTATTGTTTTGTTGGGGGGAAGGCTTGATTAAAACGGAATATCTTGACAAGGCACCGGTGTAACCGTCTTTCCAATTTGGATGAAGGTTGGAAATCTGCTGTTGTCCGGCAGTGAGACCTCTGGAATGGAGCCACACTTGTTGCTCTGTTATTAATCTCTCTTAATCTTGAAGGACCAGATTACGGGTAATCTACAGGTCTGAAGACACAGAATCTCTGTTCTAATATGGGCTCTTAGAGTGAGATTACGCCATCACTATCAAGGTCAATGTGCTGGGATGATAGATTCTGCTTCTCTGGTAACGCAATTCACTTTCATTTACTAATTTAGTGTGTTTACTCAGTGTACTAAGTTACTACACTCTAAACTGTCCTCTTTGTGCTCCAGTTGTGAGGGGCGTGGCCGTGGGAGCCGGCCACGCCCCTCCTGCTACCGGCCACGCCCCTCCTGCTGCCGGCCACGCCCCTCCTGCTGCCGGCCACGCCCCCCCTGCTGCCGGGGGAGCAGGTGTGGAGGAGTGCAGATCGGTGTCAGCCAGGGATTAAACATGTGTCGGAGGGATTGAGAACCAAACAGAGAATCTGGAATATCGGACCAAGATTACAGATATGGATTAAGGAAGGAAGTAAGACGGTGCTAAATGTGTGAGATTATCCGTCAGCATGGCGCGGGATAAATATCCTGGATGTGAAAACAACTTTAATCTGAAGGAGTTTGAGGATTGCACCCGAGGAATGGATTATAATCCGGGGCAGTGCAGGGTGACACGTTATGATAATGCTTGTAAACCTGCTGGAAGACATGGGTCTTGTATTGTTATTTAGTTAAGACTTCACAATGATAAACTCAATCTAACAATCCACTCTTTCATACGGTTCTGTGAATTAGAAAACATCACATTGAAAAGGGTCTTTAGGTTGAGTTTACGGACTGATATGGGAAATATTGTTGAAAAAAAACGATTTACACAATGAATTTGTCGTATTCTTTATAAAGAATTGGTAGATTACTAGCATGGATGCTAAAGATGTTGTGTGTGTGTATGTGTGTGTGTGTGTGTGTGTGTGTGTGTGTGTGTGCGCAGTGAGAGGCTCAGAGGTGAATGGCTGGGGGAGAATTCATTAGCGTGTAGACAGGTGGCTAGGGTTACAGTCCACAAGTGAAAGCAACTCATGTCCCGGACTCATGTCTCTCTCTTTCTCTCTCTCTCTCACTCTCTCTCACTCTCTCTCTCCTTACCACCTCTCTCTCACTCTCTCTCTCTCTACCTCCTCTCTCTCTCTCCTTACCACCTCTCTCTCTCTCTCCTCTTCGTCATCTCAGAGGTAAGTCACACCAGCAGGATGACAACACGGCTGCACAGCCACTGATTAGAGAATGGTCTCAAACAACAAACCTTCGATCTTTATCAAAGTTTAACGTCCCTCTTTCCCTTCATCCCGCCTTTCCATCCTCTCCCCCTCCCTCTCTCCCTCTCTCCCTCTCTCCCTCTCTCCCTCCCTCCTTCCTTCCCTCCCTCTCTCCCTCTCTCCCTCTCTCCCTCTCTCCCTCTCTCTGCCTCTCTCCCTCTCTCCATCTCTCCCCCTCCCTCTCTCCCTCTCTCCCTCTCTCCCTCTCTCCCTCCCTCCCTCTCCATCTCTCTCTCCCTCTCTCTCTCCCTCTCTCCCTCTCTCCCCCTCCCTCTCTCCCTCTCTCTCCCTCTCTCTCTCTGCTATCTACCCCTATCCCAGACCCCCTCTCCTGGGAGCAGACTATAAGTACTCCATCAGGCAAACCGCATTAGAGTAATTTTGTCCCAGGAAATTAGCAGAGCACAGCGGCGCCAATTAGAAGTCAATAGCTGGCTTTATTAATCGAGGTAGCCATCGCACTTGATTAGATTAGACTAGGACGGGCTGTGTGTGTGTGTGTAGAGGCGTGGGTTTTTAATCTGCGTGTGTGTTATTGTGTTTGTGTGTGTGTGTGTGTGTGGAGGGAGAGAGAGAGACAGGTGCTGCTGATGAGCTGATCCTGCCTCATTGGGCCTGTCTGCAGTCCTGTCAGAAACCAGTAATATGTTTATATTGACCCTGCTAGACGACACACTCAGAGAGACTGCAGAGGGTGTGTACATGTGTGTTTACCTGTGTGTGTGTGTGTGTGTGTGTGTATGTACGTGTGTGTGCGTGACCCTGCTTGACGACACACTCAGAGAGAGAGACTGCCGAGGGGGCAGGATTTAATGCTGTCATCTACCAATCAATAATCTAAATACCCTGATTGATGGTCCCTGTCTGTTTCCAGTCAGCACAGTGCTAACTGCACAGAAGCCTTCCAAGGCACTGCGGCAGACATTTTACATTAAGGTGCAAATTTGGGTTTGTTTACCGACCGGCCCTAAACTACTTTCATTCGCTTACGTGTCAGAAATCCGTCAGTTTCAGTGAAAGAATTAATCCTCTTCAGAGGTCACAGGATCCGACAGCTTGGAATGATGCACACACACACACACAGCACTTTAGCACTAAATCCCTCTGTCATGTGTTGTTCTAGCTCTGATACATATGTGTAATCTTACAGTTTTAACTTCCGCTGGTGTAATTCCCAGAAACTGAACATAATCCCAGTATGGGGACCAGTCTGCTCCTGGTTTACATCAGGAACGCCACGACACAAACACAACTCACATGTTATTCTCTTAACAGATGCTTTTCTCCAAATCCACATACGTGGTGTATATGGAAAGGTACTGAAGGGGAGTTCATGTACTAGGGGTGGCAAAGTAAACGTGTTTATAACTAGCGTGATCACAATGACATGGTGTACTTTGAGGTGTTTGCAGAAGCAGCCTTCAGGAGTCCAGAGGGAACGTAAGACAGAAATAAGTAGATTTCTTTCAGCAGGTCACTTGGAAAAGAAGAAAGAAAAACACATAAATCCTTTTTTAAGGTAAAACAAACAAAAGCAAACGCGCCTGCGCTGGGTTTAAACTCGACAATCCCCGCTTTGGACTCAGATAAAAGTTGGAATCAAAGTTTAAGTAGTGCTAAAGAGGGGGCTTGGGTATTGAGTTTCTGTCGGAGAATAACAGTCTGAGAGCGTAAGCCCAGGGGTCTCTGAACACGCTGTCAGAACCACAACATGATCAACACCGCTCAGCCGCTACCCAACCACAGAAACCTGATTCGCTGAGGACTACAGGAACATACCCAGTATCCTGTAAAACACACACACTCCCTGCACACACACACTCACAGATTGCAGACTGGTACTGGTCACACACACACACACACGGCAACTCCAAGACGCCATGGGAACCCAAACAGCCTGGTCTGGGGTGAGATTTCTCGGAGAAAGCCGTGTTAGGAACACGATGCAGCAAGTCTTCTAACACCAGCCGCCAGGCCCACAGCAGTCGCTAGCCCCAGACAGCACCAGCAGCTTTATTGGGCTCCACTGGCCCAGAAACAACTGCCCCCCCCCCTGGGGTCTGTCAGCCAGGCTGCCGGGTAAGTCGCTATGACAGCTACATGCTTTAACTGTGGCAGCCTCCATCAGACACTCCCCAGACACTGAGACTTAAGACACTAGCTGGGCTAGTAAGTTTAACAGGCTAGCTACAGAACTAAACTAGTTATCAGGCTAGCTATAGTACCAACCTAGCTTGCCAGTTTAGCAGGCTAGCTACAGAACTAAACTAGTCATCAGGCTAGCTATAGCACCAACCTAGCTTGCCAGTTTAGCAGGCTAGCTACAGAACTAAAATAACCAGCAGGTTTAGCAGGCTAGCTACTTAGCACACATTACTACAGTGCCATGTTTGAAGGGTAAAGATGGAATTGATTCAGCAATACAAAACAATTCTCCTCATCGACGATGTGTTGCCAAATTAGAATGAACCCACCCTTTCTTACTCATGAATCACAATGACTGTCCCCCTTGACCAATGTTCCCCTGCAAACTTTCTCTACAAACTCTAAAGCAATGAGTTACATTTGGCAATAAAGGCTCATTGGAGCACCGGATGAAACTGGATGGAAATCAGTAGAAGGATTTATGTCAGTGTGACTTTGTTGATTGCTTTTTAACCCCATTGTTTTCCAGTCCACTCTGCATGCAGAAGTTAATGAAATGGCCAACATGCAATCTCACTCAGCTCTGGGACACAGCCCTTTCCAACGTTGTGCCAGCTCTGTCCTGGACAGCATCTGTGATTGTCTAGTTCTGCCTGGCTCTGCTGCCTCTCCAGGAGTGGGTAACCCAACACCCCGCTCTGGAGATCACATATCCGCCGCACTTCCACCCCAAATCTAATCGTGGAGAAACAAGGTTTGTGCAGGGAAACAACACAACGGCCACTTCATCTCCTGGTCCCTGGTGTGGCGTGCCAGCCAGCCTGGAGCCAGGAACACCACCACAACACTGACAGACAACACCAGCCTTCACAGATGACCCTCAGATTGACTGTTGACGTTGATAACAGCTCACGGAGGGGATGAGATTCTCAGCACATTTCTAAAACACCCTGCTACTCCGCCAGAATCATGTGGTCTTTGAGTGTTTGTGCAACGATACTGATCAATTATTACAACATGACCACATCGGTTTTCCCTGAATCCTCACATTGTTGATTGCTTTGATAAATGTGTTCTCACCCATCTGCCAAAAATCCCCCAAACCCGACCACAACCCCATGCCTGACCCCTTCTCGACAGACCCTTCATTCACACAGCAGGAGTCATGTGAAACACAGCGCGAGTTAAAACCAGGACACCACCCGCTCCTCACTGCCGCCATGCCCAGAGAGACACTCAAGCACAGAGAGAATAAATAACATGCAGAACAAACAATCATAAAACATGGTCCCACAGCTTGAGAACCATACAACCTGCCCCAACCTGCCCCCCCAACCCACACCTGCCCCAACCTGCCCCCCCAACCCACACCTGCCCCAACCTGCCCCCCCAACCCACACCTGCCCCAACCTGCCCCAACCTGCCCCCCCAACCCACACCTGCCCCAACCTGCCCCCCCAACCCACACCTGCCCCAACCTGCCCCCCCAACCCACACCTGCCCCAACCTGCCCCAACCTGCCCCAACCTGCCCCAACCTGCCCCAACCTGCCCCCTCAACCCATACACTGCAGAATTCCCTGCAAGTCAAATCTAAATTGTTCATTTGTTTTGATCAAGGACCCTTCAGTAAGAGTGTATTAAGACCAGTTCAAACACAAGCCACACTGGAACAGGAAAACAAACATATTTACATCTGATTCAGAGGGTTTTATCCAAAGCGGCATGTAGAAACCACAGAAGAAATTTCATGGTCAGAAGTTCATGGTTCTAAGAGTGTTTTTGTGTCAGAGAATGGTGAACAGTGAGGTGTGTTTCAGGCCTGGTGAACAGTGAGGTGTGTTTCAGACCTGGTAAACAGTGAGGTGTGTTTCAGGCCTGGTGAACAGTGAGGTGTGTTTCAGGCCTGGTGAACAGTGAGGTGTGTTTCAGGCCTGGTGAACAGTGAGGTATGTTTCAGGCCTAGTGAACAGTGAGGTGTGTTTCAGGCCGCAGGGTAACTGTCAGTGTGGATGACCTGAGATGCCAGCTGACCTCAGCATGGAGGGAGATGATCAAGCCGTCCTCACATAGCCTAGCGGGTTGCAGTGTGTGAGTGTGTGTGTGTGTGTGAGTGTGTGTGTGTGTGTCCAGGAGAACAGACAGATGTTTGTGTAGCGTTGACAGTGAGCCTGTTGAGCTGGAGGGTAGTGTGTTTCTTACACAATCTTCTCATGAGAGGAGCCCCAAGCGCAGAATATGTCTGTTGTTTATGTGTCTTTAGTTTCAAAGGAGGCATAGAAACCTCTTTTGTTCAGCGGGTCCTGAGGATGTGTGGGGGGTTAGGGTTAGTGGGGGGTGCCTCACCAGAAGACCCATCGTTGGTCCTCGTTGAGAAAGGAAGCAAAGCAAGTTGGTGTTATTATGTGTTGCTAGCTCATGTGTTTCGCACACGCAATCACTAACACACAACTACCTCAAGACGTGCAAGACGGGATTTTAACCTGCCACCTCTTGACCTGCAGTCAAAATGCTCTAACCACTAAGCAATACCCATTCCCCTACAACATAAACACCCAGGGTGTGTGTGCAGTGTGTGTGTGCAGTGTGTGTGTGGTGACTCACAGCTCTTCTCAGCTCCTCAGTGTGAAGACGGCGAGCCTGGTTCTCCCAGGGGTCCCAGCGCTCGGGGAAGAGCAGCCCCACCACCAGGCCTCTCTCCTGGGGACACTCTCCAGGAGAGCAGCCCCACCACCAGGCCGCTTTCCTGGGGACACTCTCCAGGAGAGCAGCCCCAGGCCTGGGAGGGGTCAGGCCGCTGTGTGCTTCAACACTCACAGTCACACACCACACGCACGCTTACACACAAAAAAAACCCACACACACACATTCTGTTTGAGTCGGTGTCGGAGAGTCCTTCCCTAGTTGAACAACTGTGCTGGTGACTGAGAAGTTTAATGATAGCCTGGGGCAGGCAGGCAGGGTTAGACTGTCAGGTACAGTCAGTCAGTCCTCTGCTCTCACACACAAAGATACACACACTCACATACACACACACACGCACACACACTCATGCACACTCATGCACACTCACACACACAGCGGGTGAACTCATGGTCAGAAAGATACAGACTTGTTGTTCTAAAGTTTCCACAAATCACCGCCTTCCTCTCATGTTTGAACCAGGTTTGGTGTAAGGTCAACTGTCATGGAGGGAGGGCTGCTGAACACACACACAGACTCACGTTAAAATGAATGTACCGTACAGATATCCCAGCATGTGTTGAGTCAGTGAGACGCTGTCTGAAGGATCTGGTGGGCCTGGTAGCTGACAGCCTGTCATGTATGTCACACCTCCACACACCCAGCTGTCTATATGCTCTAGAACCCAGAGAGAACCCTTCACTCATTCTGGAAGTTCTAGAACCCAGAGAGAACCCTTCACTCATTCTGGAAGTTCTAGAACCCAGAGATAACCCTTCACTCATTCTGGAAGTTCTAGAACCCAGAGATAACCCTTCACTCATTCTGGAAGTTCTAGAACCCAGAGAGAACCCTTCACTCATTCTGGAAGTTCTAGAACCCAGATGAAAAACCTCCAGACAAAGTTACATTCACACTCTATCAAAGCAAATGCTTTTCTCCAAAGAGATGTGCAAACAGAACATGGTATGGTATTTATTTAGCAGACGCTTTCACCACAGCGATATGCAGGGGGGATTTGGAAGAGGAGCGGGAGGGAGAGAGGGGAGAAGAGAGACTCAGAAGTTGTAGAACAAGCTAGTAGAAAATCTATACTGACAGACTCTCCTGAGAACACACAGTCACCCATACATACCTACCTCTAAACAAACACACACACCTACCTGTAGACACACACACTCAGACAGGTCATAAAGCTCTGACAATCCTATCAGTGCATCAGGAGTCTCAGAGCCTCTGCTTATCTGCCCATCTCCCCCCCGCCAGGTAAGAACCCTGCTAAAAGCACATGCACACAAACATCCCTGAGCAAGAGGTGCCTCCAGCTCCCTCCTCTCTCTCTCTCTCTCTCTCTCTCTCTCTCTCTCTCTCTCTCTCTCTCTCTCTCTCTCTCTGCTCTTTCCCTTCTCTCTCTTCTCCATTCTCTCTCTCTGTCACCAGGACTCAGACGGGAAGCAGTTGAACCTGCCTCTGCAGACGAGCTGGCGTTGGGAGGGATGAGGTCATGGATGAAGAGAGGGGGAGAGCGAGGAGTGGGTGATGGATGAGTGTCTACGTGATGGACAGGATAAGGCAGGTATGTGGGGGATGAGGCATGCAGAGGTTACTGTGAGGGTGAGGAGAGGGTGAGGAGGGAGACAGTGAGAGAGAGGGGGAGAGAGGAGGAGGTGAGCAGCAGTGTGATGTGTGTGGGACAGCTGGTGTGGACTGGAGCTCCTGCAGTAGTATGGAAACATGAGGCCTTGTTGTAACTCTGGCTCAGCTGGGCGTGACGGGTGAGCATGAACTGCTCTCTCTCTAGGACCCTGAAAAGACCAACACTCCACGCTGTCTGCTGGGGCTGGGGGAGAGGCTGGGGCTGGGGGAGAGGCTGAGGCTGGGGAGAGGCTGGGGCTGGGTGAGAGGCTGAGGCTGTGGGAGAGGCTGGGGGAGAGGCTGGGGCTGGGGGAGAGGCTGAGGCTGGGGGAGAGGCTGGGGGAGAGGCTGAGGCTGGGGGAGAGGCTGGGGCTGGGGGAGAGGCTGAGGCTCTGGGAGAGGCTGGGGCTGGGGGGGAGAGGGAAGATGGGTGTCACAGTACACTCTGATTGGTGTTCATCACGGTGCTCCCAATGGAAAGAACACACAGGAACACACACACACACACTCAAACACTCACACACACTTGTTTTGCCTCAGGTCACACACACACAATAACCTTCCTATGTGCCATAGGTCATACACACACACATACATACACACACACATACAATAACCTCCCTATGTGCCACAGGTCATACACACACACACATACACACACACACACCACAATGACCCATGTGCCACAGGTCACCCTGTCACCAAAGTGCTTTCAGGTACGTTGGACATTGGATGACTTTCAGATTCTCTGCTCCAACTACAGATACCTGTGGGCCAGAATACCAGCTACTCATTAAGGAGATGAATCAGAGCTCTTCTGGAACATTCTAGATATAACTAAAAGTCTGGAATGATCTGTCATCATCCCTAAATCATCCGCTCCTTCTGGGTGTGTGCTCCCCTCGTGTCCTCATCCTCACCTCTCCTCACACCACCTGTCCTCCATCTGCTGGCCCTCCCTCTATCCTCTCTCCTCCCCCCTCCTCTCTCCTCCCCCCCTCCTCTCTCCTCCCTCCTCCCCCCTCCTCTCTCCTCCCCCCTCCTCTCCCCTCCCTCTATCCTCTCTCCTCCCCCCTCCTCTCCCCCCCTCCTCTCTTCTCCCTCCCTCCTTTCTCCTCCTTCCTCTCAACCAGTCAGTTCTCATTGTTCTCTAAACCACCTATCCTCTCCTCTTCACCTCCAGATTCCTTCCATCCCAGCAGCCTGTCCCAGGAGAGCATCAGTCCAGGCTTGATTAAAGTGTGAGCAGGAATCCGGGGTTTGTCTGCGGTGGTTGTGGAGCGTTTGATGGTGTGGACTCCTGACGGCTCTGCTGGAGGAACATCAGTCCTGACAGCCGTCTCTCTCTCCTAAAAGCTCTCTGGACGAGAGAGAGATCTGACGTACGCCACCAGATCTGCCTTCCCTGGAGAAAAGGGGACGGGATCACTCCTGCTGGTGTCCTGGTGTCCTGGTGTCCTGGTGTCTTGGTGTCCTGGTGTCCTGGTGTTCTGGTGTCTTGGTGTCTTGGTGTCCTGGTGTCCCTGGTGTCCTGGTGTCTTGGTGTCCTGGTGTCCTGGTGTCCTGGTCTCCTTGTGTCCTGGTGTCCTGGTGTCCTGGTCTCCTGGTCTCCTGGTCTCCTGGTGTCCTGGTCTCCTTGTGTCCTGGTGTCCTGGTGTCCTGGTGTCCTGGTCTCCTGGTCTCCTGGTGTCCTGGTCTCCTTGTGTCCTGGTGTCCTGGTGTCCTGGTCTCCTGGTCTCCTGGTCTCCTGGTGTCCTGGTCTCCTTTGTGTCCTGGTGTTCTGGTGTCCTGGTCTCCTTGTGTCCTGGTGTCCTAATGTCCTGGTCTCCTGGTGTCCTGCCTGGTGTTCTGGTGTTCTGGTGGGTTCTGGTGTCCTGGTGTCCTGGTGTCCTGGTGTCCTGGTCTCCTGGTCCTCCTGGTCTCCTGGTGTCCTGGTCTCCTTGTGTCCTGGTGTCCTGGTGTCCTGGTGTCCTGGTCTCCTGGTCTCCTGGTGTCCTGGTCTCCTTGTGTCCTGGTGTCCTGGTGTCCTGGTGTCCTGGTCTCCTGGTCTCCTGGTGTCCTGGTCTCCTTGTGTCCTGGTGTCCTGGTGTCCTGGTCTCCTGGTGTCCTGGTCTCCTGGTGTCCTGGTCTCCTTGTGTCCTGGTGTCCTGGTGTCCTGGTGTCCTGGTCTCCTTGTGTCCTGGTGTCCTAATGTCCTGGTCTCCTGGTGTCCTGCCTGGTGTCCTGGTGTCCTGGTGGGTTCTGGTGTACCAGAGTACTCTGTGGACAGTCCATCATCTATGCCTGTGTGTGTGTGTGTGCGCGTGTGTCAGGGGTGTTTGTGCGTCTGTGTCAGTGCCTAATCAGCCTTGACACCAGAGGCCTCCTAGCCCCCCCCCCCCCCCCACACACACACACACACACACTTTCTAACTGACTGTTTAACCACTCAGAGGCCAGGATCCAACCATCCAATCACAATCACTCCTCAGGAAGGCATAATGGCTTCCAGACCAGCCAGGGCTGCATCCCAACCCAGACACCGTCCTGACACACCGACACACTCACACACACACTCACACACACACACACTCACACACACACACACACTCATACACACACTCTCAAACACACACAAACTCACACACACACACACACACATACACACACTCTCAAACACACACCAACTCACACACACACACACTCATACACACCCACTCATACACGCACTCTCAAGCACACACAAACTCACACACACACACAGACACTCACACCTCATCAGAGGAAGTGAGGGTCCTTGTCTAAACTAGCTCAGGGTTAGTGTAATCCCCCCTCCACACACACACACACACACCTTCATGATCACAGGAGGAACTCTGACCCAACCACAAACCTTTGAGGATTTCACGTTCCTACATTTTCGGGTTCACATTTTTGAGGGACTGGTCAACGATTCAAGTATTATTTCAAGCAAACTGGTAATGACGTGATTCCTTAACTGTTTGGGTTAGAAGCGTTTAGACACGTTCTGTTGTGGAGCGTAGGCTGGAGGAAAGAGGGCTGGAGAGAGGAGGGCTGGAGGGAGGAGGGCTG
>NW_026911038.1:10000-14096 GCF_963692335.1 Osmerus eperlanus | reverse complement strand
CCAATGGAGAGAAAGACAACGAGACAAAGAAAAGACAGGAAGTTAAAAGATGGAGACAGGGAAAAGTATAAGAGAAGGAGATGAGGCAATGAGGGAAGGAATGAGAAAGAAATTATATAGAACAAAACTGTCACTCACACTCACACACACACAGACACACCTCAATCCTTTCCCACCGCCTCCCCATCCACGTGTGTGTGTGTTTACTTGTGAGTGTGTGTGTGTAAGTACTTGTATGTGTGTGTACCCGTGTGTACTTGTGTGTGTGTACCTGTGTGTACTTGTGTGTGTGTGTACTTGTGTGTGTGTACCTGCGTGTACTTGTGTGTGTGTACCTGTGTGTACTTGTGTGTGTGTACCTGTGTGTACTTGTGTGTACAGTTAATGAGGTTTTTACGGCCACTCAGCCTTTATGAGACTCGTCTGTACTGTGTAATGTGTTGACGACTGGCCAACACTCCAGCCTGTCCAACTTCACACTGATGCAGCTCAGCGTGCGCGCACACACACGCAAACACTCTCTCTCACACCACACCACACACACACACACACACACACATACATACATTAACCAGCTCATAGAACAGGGGATAATTCTCCAGTAATATAGCTGAGTGGTTTCAGTAGTAGTAGTTTCAGTATTAAGCTAGGCAGCAGAGATATGACCTGCGGACTCCCTGACAGACCTCGCTGGTGCGAGGGGAGGGGAGGGGGGGGGAGCTGTGTGAGATGGACCTCCAGACCCCTGTTGCTGTCTCTGCTCAGTCTGCATCTCACTGGGGGGCATCCGCTAGAGGTCGGGCTCTTATCTGGGAGAAGTGGAGGGAGGGGGGGAGAGATTGGGAAAATGAAAATGGTGGGAGGGGGGCGGGGGGTGGGGGAGGCAACATAGAAAGGGAGAGAGGGGGGGAGAAAGAAGGGAGAGAGGGGGAGAAAGAGAGGGGTAGAGAGAACAAGGGGGAAGGAGAGCAAAACAGGTGGAAATTTGAAAACGGGGGGGGGGGGGGGGGGGGGGTGACTCATGGTGTGGGTGGAAGATGGCCGGATGGATGGAGGGACCGACGGTGTGAAAGGAGGGAAATTGATGGAGGGAATGAGAGGCGGTGAAGAAGTGTAGGTGGGGTGTGGATGGGAAGATGTTACGTTCCCTTTACTCGACTCTGAAGAGATGTCCCTATGGATGTGCAAGGCCGGTCTGAAGTGTGTGTGTGTGTGTGTGTGCGTGTGTGTGTGTGTGAGGAGGTCTGGGATTGGCCTTCGATATTGTCAGGAGACTGACATGCTTTCACACACACAAATTACAACAGCAACACATAGAAATCTATATATGGCCCCAAAAACACATTTTCTCTGTCTCTCTCTCACACACACACACACACACGTCCACTTTTGCCTCTCTGACACACACACACATCTAAACATCCCAGAAATGCACTCAATCGCAGAAAATGGCACATTAGCTCACTTAGTCTCCCTTTCTGCTGTCACACACAGCACACACTATCATACACTCACATATACACACACAGTGATCTACACACACACACGCACACACTATCATACACTCACATATACACACACAGTGATCTACACACACACACGCACACACTATCATACACTCACATATACACACACAGTGATCTTCTCCCACACACACACGCACACACTCTCACACTCTCATACACACACGTCCAAGTGAGCAAACAAATCATCCCTCCGCTTGGTGGTGACAGGAGAGGAGAGGAGAGGAGAGGAGAGGAGAGGAGGGAAGGGGGGAAGATAGGAGGAATGGAGAGGAGAGGAGGGAAGGGGGGAAGATAGGAGGAATGGAGAGGAGAGGAGAGGAGAGGAGGGAAGAAGGAGAGGAGAGGAGGAATGGAGAGGAGAGGAGGAATGGAGAGGAGGACAGTCTGCTATGTAACAGGCTGTATTTCCATACAAGTCAATGAGGGCTCGTCCCTGGGTCTGTATCCAGGGACATGCCCAGTCTAATGCAGTAATGCAGCGTGTTGGACACCACTGTGTTGCTTAAACACGCCCGCTTTCACTATCAGGTTGTGACAAAGACATACACAACACACACTAACTGTTAGACACAGTCACACACAGGGAACAGCAGTCACCTGTTCTTTACACTACAGCACACACACACACACAGATGGACAGAGCCCACAGATGGAGGGAAGGGCAAAGACGGAAGGATGAAAATGGAGAAGTAGAAGGGGGAGTGAATGAGTATCAGACGAGAAGACATAGTGAGTTAGAAGAGACCGAAGAAAGGATGAGACAATTTAACTGGAAAGCAAGGGAAGGAGAGAGAGAGATAGAGCGAGGGAGAGAGGGAGAAGAACCGTAACCCTGGACAACAGAACAAAGAGAAGAGGAGACAGGAGAGGAGGAGAGAGAAGAGAGAGTGGAGGGAAAGAGAGGGATACACTGAAAGTCTCAGATAAAATAAAGAAAAAAACAAGCAGTCACACTGACCAGAAAAATTATAAGAAAAAGAGATCGAGAGAGAGAGCGAGAGAGAGAGAGAGAGAGAGAGCGAGAGAGAGAGCGAGAGAGAGCGAGAAATAGAGAAAGGAAGACAGATGCTAACAAAAGCGATGTTTCATTAAAAGCTGCTGGAACCGTCCAGCGGAGCCCAGGAGAGGGAAACGACAGAACGAGGAAATGAAAACAAACAAGTCATCCGTCCATCGCTCCCTCCATTGTTCCCTCGCTCCGCACCCCTTAAAGGTTGCTGTCCTTCTCCTTCACCCAGGGGAGACAGGAGTGAGGGAGGGATAGTGAGAGAGAGATGGGGGGAAAGGGAGAGAGTGACGGAGAAAAGGAGAGGGGAGGAAAAAGGTATAGAGGGGGAAAAAAAGAGGAAGATTATTATTGTTTTATTTTTTTATGAAATATCCTAAATCCTTTTTTTTTCATTCTCGCCACGGCGAATGGTCACCTGGCAACCAGGGTACACAATAGGCTGGGGTAACCTTGACAACGGAATAACCCCCCTTTTAGTATGTGTCTTAGAGGAAAAGATGGGGAGGGGGGGGGGGGTCTGGACAGACAGGGAGAGGGAGTAGTGTGAGACTGGGGGTGGGGAGGGAGAACAGGGTCTGATGCATCACCTCAACAGGTGTGTGGGGGGGCGGGGGTAGGGGGGGGGGGGCTATACCATATGTGTGTGTGAGGATTTAATGAGAAACGTAATGAGCCTCTGTCCAGGAAAACGCCACAGCATATGTGTCCCTGTGCGGGGGGATGTGTGTGTGTCATGTCAGCATCATGGTGTGTGTGTGTGTGTGTACGCCGTGCTTTTGCGTCCGAGTTCATAAGCTTGTTTCCCATATCAGCTCAGCTCCAGTCTTTGAGTCACACAAGATGAAAGTAGCCCACTCCGACACTCGCTCAAATTATTCACAAAAGTGTGTGAGAAACTGTCCTTGCTCCCAACTTCATTAATCACTTCACATCCAGTCGTTGTGACAGAAAACATCAATTAGAGCTTTATTTCAGAGTTGAAAAGCAGACTGAGAAACATGACGCACATACACTTTAATAATATACATACACTCACACACACACACAGGTCTCTACAACACTGATTTGGTGATGAATTGGTATGCAAATGGTAAAAAATGACACAAACACATTATCTCTCACTCACACACACACACATCTAACTAGGCACCCTCAGCTCATTCCGTTACTAAGGATCAACAAAAGAGATAAACGACTCAATCACTCAGGTGGTCCTGTGCAGCAGCTAGCATTTACACTTCAGCTAGGACAATACTGCCTTGTACTGGTGACACTAAGAACACGTACTCCAACAAGAAACAACAACGTAAACATTAATACTGGAAGTAAAAAAGAACATTACATTAAGTAAACAAATCAAAAGGTACACAATGTATGACAAGTCAATTATTATTTTTTCAGTAATTATTCTTTCTGCTCCTAGAAAGGTAACATTAGTTTGTTATTGTACAAACTCAGTGAAGCTGTGCCAAACCCGGAACTCCTACGTTTTTAAAGTCAATAAATGGGTGTTTTAGCAGATTTACTTCACTGTAAATCCTTCAGATGGAGGCTTTGGAGT
>NW_026911038.1:0-7500 GCF_963692335.1 Osmerus eperlanus | reverse complement strand
TTAAAATGGGATGGGAGGGAAGAGAGTGTGTTATAAAGGGAATGGACAGGAAAAGAGAGAGAGTGAGTGATAGTGATAGAGACTCTGTCAATCTCTACCTGTTGGGGGTACAGCACTGGGCATGTGTCGCGCGCTCTGTAGAGATTGAAGGTGAGCCTTGGTACGCACACAGGCCCTAGAGGAGGCGGGGTCATGTTAGCGATCCGCCCACACGGCCATCCACCGTACCAACCAATCAATATTCCAGTCACCCTTGCCACTGTCCAGTCATGGGAGGTCTCTGTGGCATTTCAACCACTCAGCGATGCCTGGTCACGTGGAAGCAAGGGACCAATGAGGGATAGGGGTGAGGAGGCCTGTGATAAATGAGAGGATTGGAGGTTTAATGAAGTGTGTTTATGACCAGCTGATGAGAGAGCAGACACACACTCCCTGGTGAATAGGATGACACACACACACACTCCCTGGTGAATAGGATGACACACACACACACTCCCTGGTGAATAGGATGACAGACACACACACTGCCTGGTGAATAGGATGACACACACACACAGAGGGAGAGGATAAAGAGACAAAGACAGATATATAGGGTTAAAAGGTTGAAGGCAAAGAAAAGAGAGAAAAAGAACAGCAATGAGAGAAAAATGATTCTCAGTGTGGTGAATACCGGTGCTCTCATTTTGTACTAGAAAGCTTAGACACACAGGTGGGTAGACAGAGCAACAAACAGACAGACAGAGCAACAGACAGGCAGAGCAACAGACATGCAGAGTAACAGACAGTCAGACAGTAACAGACAGAGCAACAGACAGACAGAGCAACAGACATACATAGTAACCGACAGACAGTAACGTATTGAGCAACAGACAGACAGAGCAACAGACAGACGGTAACAGACAGAGCAACAGACAGACAGAGCAACAGACAGACAGAGCAACAGACAGGAAGAGTAACAGACAGACAGAGCAACAGACAGACAGTAACAGACAGACAGTAACAGACAGACAGACAGACAGTAACAGACAGACAGACAGTAACAGACAGACAGACAGACAGTAACAGACAGACAGACAGAGTAACAGACAGGAAGGCAGGCGCTCAGGCAGTCAGGGAGGGAGAGCTCAGTGGAGGACTGTAAACGAGGCCAGTGTCCATTAATAATGAATCTCCTAAATAGAGACTTGTCATCCATAAACCAGGGTTAGGGTTAGGTCCCCTGGACACAGCCTGCAGTGTGAGTGGATGCATCACTCCACTGTTACCCCTCACACACACACACACACGCACACGCACACGCACGCGCACGCACATGCACGCACACACACGCACGCACACGCGCACGCTCGCACGCGCGCACGCACACTCACACACACACACACACACACACACAAACACCCTCACGCACACACACACACACACACACTCCACTGTTACCCCCTCACGCACACACACACTCCATGTTGCTATTTTATCTCACTACAGAGAATCTAATTGTAGTAATCATACTGTTGGATTTCTCATCAACACACACATAAAGGCACACATGCACACACATCAACATGTGTACAAACACACACACACACACACACACAGAGAGACAGTGGGTCCGTCAGAGTGACAGGGCTGGGGAGCAGGCAGTCCAGCCACCCAGTCTGTTCTCAAACACACGCCTGAACAAGAGGCTAAAGCTCACCCAGGGAAATCAGGCACAATGCTTCCTGATTGCTAATCAGGCCCTGCAAAGCAGGCAGCTGCTAGCACTGTTGGCATCTATGGATACCCGCACACACACACACACACACACCACAGATACAAGACGCACACAGAAAAGGCACATGTACACACAAATACCCTTACTCTCAGACACACACGGAGACATTGCACAGATGGTGCATAAACACACACATACACACACGCATACACACACGCATACACACACGCATACACACACGTGCACCCCCCACACACACACACACACTCCAATCACCAGTAGGGTCATGCAGAGAAAAGCAGACCACACTCTATTCTGAAAAACAACTGAAATCAGTTTAAGCATACGTACTGCCCCAGCCCCTCTCTATGTCTCTCTCTCTTTCACTCTCTCTTTCGCTCTCTATGTCTTTCTCTCTCTTTCACTCTCTCTTTCAGTCTCTCTCTCTCTCTTTTATTCTCTCTCTCTCTTTCACTCTCTCTCTCTTTTATTCTCTCTCTCTCTTTCACTCTCTCTCTCCCGCATCTCTCTCCTTCCCTCTCCCTCTCTACCTCCTTCTGTCCTTCCTTCGACCATATTCCTTCTCTCTCCCTCTCTATCCCCCCTCTCTCTCTCTCTGTCTATCTCTCTCTCCCTCTCTATCCCCCCCCCTCTCTCTCTCTCTCTCTCTCTCTCTCTCTCTCTCTCTCTCTCTCTCTCTCTCTCTCTCTCTCTCTCTCTCTCTCTCTCTCTCTCTCTCTCCTCTCTTTCTCTCTCTCTCCGTCTATCTCGCTCTGTCCTTCTCTACCACACCTCTCTACACCCCCCCCCCTCTCTTTCCCTCAGCATGCACCTGAGCTACTCAAGGTTACTACCGCAATTTGGGTCATCAACGTGGCCCCATTCCAGCCACACACACACAGACAGGCACGCGCACACACACACCTCTGTCCATTCTCTGACACCTCCAGGTGGTGGAGACTCAATTACCTAGTTGACCTCCGACCCTGTGCGAGCCCAGCCAGAGAGAAGGTCTCAAATGACACACCGTGGCCTGTGGGGTCTACCCCTTTCTCTGGCTCCACTATTTTCTTCCATAAGTAGTCTATCAAGCATAGGCTACTGCTTCCTGTGGTCTAAGCATACCGCTTTCCTCTGATAGGAAGTCAATGAGGCATGAGGCATATTACTTCCTCTGAAATAAAGTTTAAGGCGTGCTCCTTTCTCTGATCTGTCGTCCAGGCATACTATTTTCTCTGATTCCCAATCTGTGAGGAGGAAGTCGTTTCTGTGGAGGAGTGTTGGTAAATGGCTTGTCATCTCCCAGGCTGGCAGAGAGACCGAGGGGAGGGAGGACACCAGAGAGGATCTCTTCCCCTCAGTATTCCTCCTCCATCACCGCTCTTTCATCACGGCTCACCCATTGAAGCTCCGCTTCACGCTGCCAGCTGACAATCTGTGCTGAGCAAGGCACACACACACACACACACACGCACACACACGTTTGCATGCGCACACTCTCTCCTGTCTGCCTTCTAAATGTGTCCTACTCTTGTGATGTGATTGCCAAGGCTGTTGTCGGGGGTGGTAAAGAGGATGCCGTGTGTGTGTGTGTTGTACGAAAAGGGTTTGACAGTGGAAGGGATAATGGTAGTCAGATCAGTCGCCGTGGTAATTGGGCCCTCTTGACGTTGTCATGTGCGGTGTCTGGCGATGCTGTGAGTGTGTATGTGTGTGTGTGTTTCTGTGCACGCGCGTGTGTGTGTACGTCATCATATCTGGATGTCTCCCTGATGTCTCAAGTCACAGGACCCAGAGAGCTAGCACACACACACAAGATGGGGAAAGAATTCTGTGTGTGTGTGTCCTCCTGTCTGGATGTCTGTTTAAGGGAGATCTGTTCAATAGTTAATGGGACAAATCCATAGCATGAATATTTGATGATGACATGTGCCCCATATGGAGGGGTCACACCCCCCCCCCGTACCTAACCCCCTCACCCCCTGTGTATCACCCCCCTCTCCCAAACCCCTTTGTCACCTCCCTCCACCCTCTGCCCACTCTCTGTCACGTAGTCTGCACTCCGATTTGAAACTGTCTGGCTAAAGAGGGGACGCCCCCCTCCCCCTCGTCTACCTCCTCACCCCCCCCATCTTCCCCCCATCTGTGTCGAGCTGTTCCCCTCTGTGACACCTCCAGGCTGGGGTGTCGTCCAGCGTCTGCCCCGTCAGGCCTGGTCTTCTGCTGGGGAGTTGCGGAGCAGCACTCCAGCACACAGGTCTGATCTGGTCTGGTTAGGGTTACCCCCCCCCCCCCCCCCCCCCCGCAGTACGTCAGGCCTTCACGCTGCTCCTTCTCATGAGTGCTCGGTGGATTCATCTGCCGCTCGGGTTCTCCTGCGCCGAAGTGAGCGCCTGTCTCTTTGTCTGTGCGAGGACACTGGGAAAGGAGAGAGGAGAGTTTGTGTGTCTGACATTGACGTTCTGGTTCATTCTCTTAGACAGACAGAGCATACAGGCTGTCCCTGGCCTTTTCTTTTATTTCCCTAACGGCTGTCTGCTCCTGTCTCTCTCTCTCTCTCTCTCTCTCTCTCTCTCTCTCTCTCTCTCTCTCTCTCTCTCTCTCTCTATCTCTCTCTCTCTGTCTGTCTCTCTCTACTTGCTTGCTGGCTCTATTAATGTGTGTCTGTCAGCCTCTTTCTGGCAATCATACACCTCCATACACACTTGTGTCTCTTTCTCACACACACACACACACACACACAGATGCACACACCTGCTCTCTCCAATCATCCAGGGTGAAAATATCAGGACACACACCTACGCACACACACACAGGCCTCCCGCCGAGGGAAGGGAGGTGAGGGTTGGACTGTGTGAGTGGGAGGTGGCGAGGGAGGGAGTTGGCTTGGGGGGGAGGGGGGCAGTCCAGGCGTTAATTAACCCGCCTCGCCCCCGCCACGGAAGCCTCTGCCGGCCGACCGTGCTCCCCAAGCCCCCGCCACCTAATCCACACCTGAGACCTGCTCTCTCTCTCTCTCTCTCACACACACACACAGAGACAACCCCCTCTGCGTTCATGTGTATGTCTGGCAGGTAGAGAGTATGTGTGTGTGAGAGAGAGAGAAGGAAAGAAGGATGGAGGGAGACATTGAGAGAGTGTCATTTGTGAAAGATGTGTTAATGTGTAACACAGTTTGTCAACATGGCACTATTGTTTGTGTTAAGGTGTCAGTGCAGGCGCCCCTTCCAGGATATCACACATGACATATCTGTGACATACGTCACATATATGTTACATGACATTATATACAGTTTATTTACACTGCTGTTTCCGCTCTGACACACACACACACACACACACACAAACACACACACACAGAGAAATCTCGAGAGTATGGGTGTTAGTTGTCTGGCTGTCACAACACTACTGTGTGCCAGAAAGCATGCTGGGAAATGGAAGAATTACGCAACACTCTGTGGATTCATGTCTGGGTGTGGGCTCTCCATCTCTCTCGCTCTCTCGCTCTCGCTCTCTCGCTCTCCATCTATCTCATCTTTCCATCTCTCTCTCTCTCTCCATCCCTCTCTCCAGAGCCCCACCAAGCCACCACCATGCCTTGGCTATCCCCCAGCCTGGGGGATAGCCAACCATGCCAGCTTACACAAGCAAAGTCAGTGTGACAATGGTGGCAAAAATGCACCCAGCGACCAAGCATACTCTCTGTAGTATGTTTAGATACACACATACTGTACACAGACAATCACACATACAAAGACACACACACACTTCTACCAGGATGGGGTATGCATGGAAAGCTAATTGTTTGCTCTCTGGTGCTTTTAGTTTTATTGTGCTGTGTGCTTTCTCTCTCTCCATCCCTGTTTAAATGGAGATACTGTCCAAACTGAATGGACCAGTGGTTGCGTGTGTGTGTGTGACCACCGTTTCAATCCCCAACTTGGACGCTGACCAGAACTCCGGTCCAAAAGAGAATGGCTCTTTGTGTTGTTGATTTAATTGTTTTCTCTCCCTCCCTCTCATCTGCATTTCCTGGTGCCACGGCAACCCAGCACGGCGGCAGGATGAGCCATGAGCTTCCCAGTTCCGTCTGGAACGCAAGACTTCTGAGAGCCAGGCTCCATCTCAGACCCCCCCCCCCCCCCAGCACTGGTGGAACACAGGGATGCTCAGACACCAAGGGGGAGGGGGCTCTCTACCAAAACAAATAAGGTTTTCACTTGGAGAGGTTTGGGGCCGATTCAAATATTTGACCCCTTGCCTGGTTGTCTCATCTGCCCCTGGTATGGCCTGCGGGGGCCGGGGAGGGGGCTCCCTGGTGAGGCAGGGTGAGGTGAAGCAGGGTGAGGTGAGGCAGGGTGAGGTGAGGTGAGGCGGGGTGAGGTGAGGCAGGGTGAGGTGAGGTGAGGCGGGGTGAGGTGAGGCAGGGTGAGGTGAGGTGAGGCGGGGTGAGGTGAGGCAGGGTGAGGTGAGGCAGGGTGAGGTGAGGCAGGGTGAGGTGAGGCGGGGTGAGGTGAGGCAGGGTGAGGTGAGGCAGGGTGAGGTGAGGTGAGGCAGGGTGAGGTGAAGCAGGGTGAGGTGAGGCAGGGTGAGGTGAGGCGGGGTGAGGTGAGGCAGGGTGAGGTGAGGCGGGGTGAGGTGAGGCGGGGTGAGGTGAGGCAGGGTGAGGTGAGGCGGGGTGAGGTGAGGTGAGGCGGGGTGAGGTGAGGCAGGGTGAGGCAGGGTGAGGTGAGGCGGGGTGAGGTGAGGCAGGGTGAGGTGAGGTGAGGCGGGGTGAGGTGAGGCAGGGTGAGGTGAGGCAGGGTGAGGCAGGGTGAGGTGAGGCGGGGTGAGGTGAGGCAGGGTGAGGTGAGGCAGGGTGAGGCAGGGTGAGGTGAGGCGGGGTGAGGTGAGGCGGGGTGAGGTGAGGCAGGGTGAGGTGAGGTGAGGCAGGGTGAGGTGAGGTGAGGCAGGGTGAGGCAGGGTGAGGTGAGGCGGGGTGAGGCGGGGTGAGGTGAGGCGGGGTGAGGTGAGGCAGGGTGAGGTGAGGTGAGGCAGGGTGAGGTGAGGCGGGGTGAGGTGAGGCAGGGTGAGGTGAGGTGAGGTGAAGCATGGAGGTTTATGAAGCTCATAGCGGAGCTGGACTCTGATCAGGACGCAGGGTGGATAGAAAACATGGAGACGCTAGTTGGCTGGCTGGTTGGATGATTAACTGGCTGGTTGGATGATTAACTGTCTGTCTGGCTGGATGATTGTCTTACTGGATGGATGGATGGCTGCTGTCTGGATGATTACTGGGCTTGCTGTATGGATGGATGGCTGGCTGGATGATTTTCTGGCTTGCTGGGTATATGAATGACTGGCTGGATGGTGTGATGATTGGCTGGCTGATCCCGTCAGGCTGGATGGATGTTCTATTGTGTGTCCAGCTGGATCAGTGTTGACTCCTTCCCTACAGCTTGTGTGTCATCATGTGGATGTCCATGTGACAAACGGCTCGCTGGTGGAGAGGTGAAGTATGTGGACGGTAAGGATATGGAGGGCTGTGCTCAGAGTCGAGGCCATTTTATGACTGACGCACGCACGCACAAACACACACACGCAGGTTAACATAATAACAGTAACGATAATGAGACTGTAATTTTCTGAGGCCCCATGCTGTTAACAGGTAATTGAAGTGTTTACAAATACAGAAAGGAGAGGGAAGAGGACGAGAAGAGAGAGGGAGAGAGATACTAGTGTGTGTGTGTGTCTGTGCGTGTGTGTGTGGGCAGGTGGTTTATTTGAACAGTTGACGGGTGATGTTG
>NW_026911037.1:0-22770 GCF_963692335.1 Osmerus eperlanus | reverse complement strand
CGCACGCACGCACTGCATGTCTTCCTCCTGTTCATGCAGATGAGGTGTGCCATGCTAAGTGTGCCATGTGTGTCCATGTGTGACACTCTCTGCACCTGGGGCCCATCCAATCAAATACAGCCATCATCTGAGATCTCACTTCACAACACACACACACACACACACACACACACAACCAGTAATCCACCATGCTGCATTTACAGTGTTTACAGTCTGTACATAACTACAAGAAGACATTTTATATCACAAATTAATGATCTCCGGGGGAGTATTGTTTAGAACACATTATTTATGTCGCCTGATACTGAGGCATGGCATCACATTACTGGTGTTAAGTCTGTAAATTAGCACCGGTAATGTGTCGACAAAGGGACAATTCAGCACGCGGCATTTATTTATATTTCTTCACACAGACGGCGAATATGATATTACTGTACTTTGCATGGCTCTTCAGTCCTCTTATGTCGTAGCATTAGGGCCAAGGCTTCCAACCCTCCTTCGGCATAAATATGGTGTCGTGTTACAGCGCCCTGGGAGCCACATTAAAGAGGGAGGCAGGACTCAGAGCCCAAAGCCACAAATGGCTGCTGGGAGAGTGACACGCCACAGAAGAATAGATTTGATGGCGTGTTAATGGATCTCTTCAGTGTTGGGTTACAACCCCCTAGGAGGTCCGACACTGTACGCAGTGGTAGACGCACGTGCGCGCGGGGGCGCACACACGTGTAAACATGCAAACACACTCGCGCTACATACATCCCAGGTCATCCTTGCGTTTTCACAGGTGGGCTTTGGGAATTAAAGGAGATGAACCGTATGCTTTGGTCGTTCGTGTAGAAAGGGTGTCTCGTCGCTTTTGTTTGTGAGTGGGTGGGTGTTTGTGAGAGAGAGAGAGAGAGAGATGAGAGAGAGAGAGAGAGAGAGAGAGAGATTATGTTACTATTATGAACTATGTTACTGTTATTTTGCCATATTATTACTGTTACCTTCTTGTAAAATTGTATGATATATATATTAAAATGTCCATTCAATATGGACTGCTTTGGCAATACTGCTCAACCCGAACTGTCATGCCAATAAAGCATTCTGAACTAAACTGAGAGAGAGAGAGAGAGAGAGAGAGAGAGAGAGAGAGAGAGAGGAGGAGAAGATGAGAGAGAGAGAGAGAGAGAGAGAGAGAGAGAGGAGAGAGAGAGAGAGAGATGAGAGAGAGAGAGAGAGAGAGAGAGAGAGAGAGAGAGAGAGAGAGAGAGAGAGAGACAGAGAGTGAGGGGGGGTCGTTATAAACAGGGACTGTACCCTGTGATGAACCGAACCATTGTTTTGTCTCAAATGTAAATGGCTTCTCATCATGATGGAATACCCTAATCCCAGATTAGGAGAGATGGGTTAGGCCACACATACCACACAATGAGCCCTTGTTTGTGTTTACTGTGTGTGTGTTGTGTGTGTGTGTGTGTGTGTGTGTGTGTGTGGGTGCAGGCATTACTCTATTGCTGTGTTGCTCAAACACCTGTGAAAGGATGCTAAATGTTCTCACACACACATTGTAGCAGTATGTCACATTGTTTAAATGTAATTACTGTTGAACAGGACACTTAAGGAAAGTCTTATAAGTGCTTTATTTAAATTAGACCTACTACCTAGTATGACAGGGGCATACACACACACACACACACACACCCAAACACACACATAGACATGTGCATGTGCACGCACACACACAATCCCGCAAGCACACACTCTTTATTCACCATCATACTGTTCAGAGATTATGACCGAACCTGTTTTGTGTGGGGTCTCCCTGTATGGGTGCAGGGGCTCAGACCCCCTCCCGGCCCATCATAGTTCTTGGTCAGTCATGCAAGAGAATGTGTGGGTCACACTGGGCATGAAACAAGCTCCCAAATTCTGCTGCCTCTGTGACAGATGTCCCCTGGAATATTTCTCGCCCCCCTGTTCACCCCATCCGTCACCTACTTTCATCCTCTCATCCTCTCCTCCTCCTCTTTTCTCATCCTCTCTCTCCTTCTCTCCTTCTCTCCTCCCCCTCTCCCTCTCTCCTCCTCCCCCTCCTCCCTCTCTCCTCTCCTCCTCTCCCTCTCTCCCTCCCTCCTTTTCTCCCTCATGGTTTCTCTGGCCCTCTCTCGTCTCTCTCCTTCTACCTCTCTAAACTGAGAATGAGCAGCTAACAGGAGGCCCTGGGCTGCTTAGCCTACTTCCCAAGACCCAAGTGAGGGTGTGTGTGTGTGTGTTTATTTGTTTGTGTGTCTGTGTTTATGTAGTAGGATCAACCCAGTCTTAGCACTCATCTCTTTTATGTGGGTTGCAGACGACACGGAGGACTTCCACGCCATTAACCCCCGGGGAGCTACATCCAGTGTGTGCGCGTGTGTGCGTGTGCTCACGTGTGTGTGTGTGTGTGCGTGTGCGCGTGTGTGTGTGTGTGTGTGTCCGTTCTCTCAGCCCATGAAGTAGAACAATGTTACATTCACACCTGTTTCATCCCTGGAGTTATGAAACCGGAAACGCGAATTTTGTCAAGTAATTCTTAATATGAAGACGCTTGTGACACAGAAAACAAATGATAGCAATTTTATGACATGTTGAAAATGTTCAAACCAAACTGCTATATCATAATTAAAGAAGTAAATGTCTATACATCTCTCTCTCTCTCTCTTTCTCTCTCTGGATGTGGAGAGGCCTTTATCTCTTTAATTATGATGCATTTGTAAACAGAAAGCTTCCATTCGCCCGTGGCCCAGCTCCTGCTTGTGGGTGAGAGGGATTAAAGCAGGCTTTACGGTGACTACTCCTCCTGGCTCCCGAGATTCATCACTGACACAAAGATCAATCCCACAGATGAACGACCGGCATCTTTAAATAAAGACAAAATTAAATGGACGGTAACAAGGTATCTTTAAATACCGTTCGACGAGGCGCCCTCATCCTTTAATGTGATGAAAAGAGAAGGGGGGGGGGGGTGGGAGTGGCCTGGGGATGAAAAGGTGAGGGGATATTCTCTCCTTCTCCCGCCCGCTCCCCGGCGAGAGGAGCCTGGTCCTAATGGTGATGAGAGAGACGCGGGGAGCTGGAGGGGCAGGAAGACGCCTCTCTCATCCCCACGCTCGCGCCACGCTGTCTAAATGTGATGAGAAAAACCACGAGGGGGTTTTCACTTTGAGAGTGTGTCGTCCGCGTCTCACTCAGTCACTCGTGGACACACACACACGCCTACACACATGCCTTTCCCAGTGAGGGGCTGTATACCAAAGTTTGACCATTTTGCTACCACTAAATTAAGGGTGAATGCAGTTTGTTGGTCAAGCGTGTCATTAGTGAGTAAGAGAGAAGTGGGTGGGTGTGTGTGTGTGAGTCTCTGTGCTTGTATGTGCATTTTCTCCGTAATAATAATCCCTATAAAATCCAGATTTCTCAATCCTGCAGCTCAAGCTTACAGTTTAAATAAAATCATCCTAATCCCACATGGTAAGAGAAATGAAAATGATGGGATTAGCGCTGAGGCCAAAAACCCTTCTTTCTTTCTCTCTCTCTCTTTATCTCTTCTATTTCTCTCTCTCTCGCTTGCTCTCTCCCTCTCTCTCTCTCTCTCTCTCTCTCTCTCTCTCTCCTCTCTTTCTTTCTCTCTCTCTCTCTCTCTCTCTCTCTCTCTCTCTCTCTCTCTCTCATCTCTCTCTCATCTCTCTCTCTCTCGCCTTGCTCTCTCTCTCTACCCCTCCTCAGCCTCCTCCTGTATAATATTTTCCCGTTTCCACCCTTTCCCTCCTCAATCTGCTCTTGTCCCACCCCCCCCTCAATCTGCCCTTGCCCCACCTACCCTAGGAACAGAAGGCTTAAGGACAGATCTAGATCTGGGATTGGGGCTTTTACTTCTGCCCCCCCCCCCACACACACACACCCCCCACTGTCCTGCCCCCACACCCTTCCCCACCCTGGATCCTCAG
Organism: Osmerus eperlanus; assembly: GCF_963692335.1. Classification (NCBI taxonomy): domain Eukaryota; kingdom Metazoa; phylum Chordata; class Actinopteri; order Osmeriformes; family Osmeridae; genus Osmerus; species Osmerus eperlanus. Next base: position 18,805 of record NW_026911037.1, on the reverse strand, counting down.
GAATGTCTGTGTGCATAATGTGTGTGTGTGTGTGTCTGCGTGTGTGTGTATACTTGTGTCTGGGGAATACAATAATTGGACTCTGAAGAGATGCACTGATCCAATCACATCATGGTAAACGATCTCTCACCCTCCTTGATTCCTCTCTCTCTCTCTCTCTCTCTCTCTCTCTATATATATATATATATATGCCTATAGAAAATGAAAAATAGACTTAAAAAAATACACATAATGATGCTAAGTCTGTCTACCAAATGTTTTCAACATCATTACAAATGAAATATATACTATTTAGACTGTACGTGTACATAAACAATGTAGTATACTTGATATTCAAATGTGTAATACGTAATACATCTCAGTCTGGAAGTCTCCAGTTCTGTCCTCTACTTCCTGTACCGTAGTGTTTTGTCCCTCCGTGCCTCTGTCACGCGCTCCCAACCCCACATGAGCAACCCCACCTCAGGAGCCCCTGGAGGCCTGATCCCGGTGGCATTGGTATTCAAAACAAGGTGGGATTTCAATCTTTAATCTCGTATCCCTCCCCCTCTGGCCCAGATCATCTCATTAGCCCCCCCTGCGTGGCCTGTCGGCAGCCCTCTCCCAGCATGCACTGCGAGTCCAGCGGAAGGGACACGGACCCTGTGTTTTGTTTTTGAGACGGAGAGATTCGCGTTCACTCGCCGGGCCCATTCATGGCTTAATCCCTCTCTTACTCATCCTTCCTGCTTCCTCCTCCACCCCACTATCTCTCCATCTCTGCCCTCTCTTTATCCTTCCCTCCAATCCCCCCTTCCACGTCATGTCTCTGTTTGACTCTTTTGTTGCTCTCTTTTTTTGGGGACTTTCTTTCTCCGTCCTTCTCTGTTCTTGTCCTCTTCACGTCCGCCGTTTTGCTGTTCTGTCCTTCGCTCCGTCTCCTCCTCCTCCTCCCCCGCCCACCCCTCCTCTCTATCTCTTCTCCTCCTTCCGCTCGCTCCATCTCTTCATCTCCATCCCTCCTTTTAAAGGATAATCTTCAGCTTAAGTGGACAGCACTTAGTTTTTGCTCTCGCTCCCTCTTAAGTGACGATCCCATAATCTCAGAGCTATGTTCTCCAGAACGTCCACATCAGGGGGTTGTCCACATCCAGTGCACCCGAATGGTGCACTGGATCTGGGTCAAGACAGGGCCAGGGCACGGGCCCTTTTGGAGTGACTGGGGCCGTGGTGTCATGGAGGACAGTCACACGCCAGAGGATCTTGGAGGGAGATCATTGGAGCAGATGGACATCCTCCTTTCTCTGTTTATTTCCCTCTCTTCCTCTCTCTCTCTACCTCTCTCTCTCTCTCTCTCTCTCCCTCTCCCTCTCCCTCTCTCTCCTAACAGTATTCTCCAGTGTCCAGGCTTGAGAGCTTGTATCGCTCCAACTCTGAGATGGACAGAAAACAGAATGACTGAAGAATGACAGAAGACTGCCCTGGTTGTTCAGGGCTCAGATAAAAGGCCAGCGCTTGGCAGACCAGGGGTTTGTTTTTCTTTCCTGGACACACAAATGAGGGAAAGAGGGAGGGAGGACGTTTTTTTTTAGAGAAAGGGAGGGGGGGGGAGGGTAGATGCATTCACACTAGATGCATACACACGTGACACGCATACACTCGCGCACGCACACACACACACACACACACACACACACACACATAGAGGTCATGCTGAATGCACGGGATTCATAGTGTCTCCTTACTGAAAAGAAAAGAAGCCCTTAGTCAGGATACACACACACACACAGAGACATCTACACACACACACACTTCATGCTGTTTTCCTCTATCCCCTTCACGGGTCAATGCCTGAAAAAAGCCCCTGTCACTTTCCTCTGGGACCTTGGGCCTGACAGACCGACAGGACAGGATAAGCTTCCGCCAGAGGAAGAGGAGATTCCTGCAAGGAAATCTAGGAGGATCCCCTCCGGAATGGTCGGGCTGGTCCGCTATCAGAAGAAAGTGACCATGACAGACAGAGTCTCCATTTTGTCAACAACTCCTTTGACTGCCGTGTCAACAGAACACGTCAGCACACTAGCAGGAACTTCCCATACTCTGAAAACCATGTTAGCTTCTTTGTGTCTTTGTACCACTTCCCAGTTCCATGGTTGGACAGCTAGTTTGACTGTTTGTTTTGACAGGTTATGAGACGCAATGCGACCCGATGCTCTTGAACGCAGAGGAATGGTACAGCCATCTCAAGCATGTGCCTTGCTAAAAATATGGTTCTTCTATCCAGCAGAACGAACCAGTCTTGATCCTCATATAGATAGTCTTCCCTTATCCACACAGAAGATCTCGAATGCCACAGGTGTCGCTATGGAGCATTTTTAGACAGGTTAACTCATAGCCAAAGCATGGAGGTGTGCTGGTGTGGACTCACACGTACACGCACACAGACACACACACACACAATCAGCTGACTGGAAGAAGCTGCTAATGGGAGAATTGAGAGGAGATTACTGAAAGCTCTTCTAGAAACAGGAGCGTCTGTGTGTCTGCATTGGTGTGTGTGTGTGTGTGTCTTTATGTCTGAGTGACTCTGGAAGATTCCAACCTCCTTATGGTCCTTGCTGCCCGGTGTGTTTCTAAATGTGTGTGTGTAGGGGGGTAGGGGTTGTTTATATGTCTGTGTGACTATAATTCCGTCACCTGCTTACGAACATTGAACGCTTTATTTCCGTATATGTCTGTCTGTGTGTGTGTGTGTGTGTGTATAGGTCATCTTTTATTTCTATGACAATGACCCCACAAATAGGCACATGCCACTCTATTCCTGGCCTCTCAAGGCTCCTCTACTGTAGCTGTGGATTCATGGAGGCATACCAGGGGTTAAGGGGAGATTTGGAAGTGTTGAGGCGTGTGTGTGTGTGTTTGTGTGTGTGTGTGTGTGTGTGTGTGTGTGTGTGTGTGTGTGTGTGAGAGAGAGAGAGAGAGAGAGAGAGAGAGAGAGAGAGAGAGAGAGAGAGAGAGAGAGAGAGAGAGAGAGAGAGAGAGAGAGAGAGAGAGGAGTGATATGGAAAGGCAAAGGGGAGGATTAGGGTGGGTTGTTTGGTTAGTTTCTCCCAGTGTTACACTAAAATCAAGGGAAGCCGTTAAACTCTTCTCGCCTTCGCTCTCCTTTGTTTGCATTTATTGTCTCGCGGAGAGGTGTGTGTGATGTGTGTGTGTGTGTGGGGGGGGGGTTGGTGGTGGGGACACACCCTCTCTTATGGCGAAGCCGTAAAACCTTGTCCTCTCGTACGCCTCCCGTTCCAGAAGGCATCCCCCTAAGCACCACCCGCCCCCCCGACCCTCACCCTCAGGTGATGTGACCAGAAGGGCCTCCGGTGTACCTGAGCGAGCCCAGGCACACGACAGGAAAAGGGCGTCGGCCATCCTCCCGATAAGTGCTCGCTTCCTGATGGGGGGGGGGGGGGGGGGTGTTTGAACCTCAGTCAGAGCAGGAAGTCGTTGGAATGCGAGAGAAGAAAAATGAGAGAGTGACCCTTCGACGCTGGGGGGGAGGGGAGAGGGCCAAGCCGAGCCCGGGCACGGCCGTCCTCCGATACCTGGCGCGGACCGCGGCGGAAAAAAATGGGTGGATGGAAGTGGGGAGGGGGGGTGAGGAAGGAGCGAATTCTGCTCCTCCGGGGTCGTGTCTGAGGGCGTCGGGCGGCACGAGGGACAGGATGTTATAGTTTGTTTAGCGGCGGAGCGTGGGCGGTGTGGACAAGGTGCGCTGTGCCCTCAGCAACCAGCCTCGGCGTGATTTATGGCCGCGCTGGCAGACGCCTCTGTCCACGGGGAAGTCTTTGAAAAACGCCGGGTGTGTGTCCCCACGCGTGTGCGCGCGTGTCTGAGTAGAGAGGTGTGTGTGTGTTTACACGCGTGTGTGGCCGAATAGGTGGATGTACAGCATGTGTGTGTGTGTGTGTGTGTCAGTTTGAAAGGAAGCGCTTTTGGGTTGCGTGGACTCCTGGTGTTTAACCTGTAGGTGAGGTGTGCTCATGTACACCCCCACTGAGGATGAATGGTCTGGCCCTCGCATTAATTACACAGAGAGATCCCCTGGATCAGGACTTGTGCGGGTCAACATCACCAGTCATGGCAAAGCTTACAGAGACCGTCCTGGGTTTAAGGTTTAGCACACGCATTTCAACGAGTCTCTACCTTGTAAAACCCGCTTGATTGGGACGTGCGTGACATTTATGACAAAAGATTCTTCGGAGTGATAAAGCCTGGCTCGGCATCTCTATTAGTCAACATGTGTCTGAGTGCCTTGGTGTTGGTGTATGAGAGCAAGTGTAACCGTGTGTGTGTGTGTGTGTGTGTGTGTGCGTTTGTGTGTTTCCTGGTCTGTCATAATGACCTCAGCCCAACCCTGACCTCTCTTAAGGCTCCTGAATCCCCCCCAGTGTGAAAGGTCATCTCGAGGTCGAGAGGGGTCACTAATGACGGACTGTAAAGTCCAGGAGCCTGCTGGGAGCCGGCCAAACAACCGACGGAGGAGGTCAAATGTCCCAGATAAACGCTCAGGAGAGGAGTGGGTAGAGCCACAAGTACATGACTGTCCATACTTGTCTGGGATTGTAACATTAGTAGAGAATGTAGGTGTTATAGTGTTAACAGCTTTAGATGCTGTCCAGTACTTAGGCCTAATGTAACTCTAGGTCCACTGGGGGGTTTTAAGACATCATTTTAGGGCCTACCTAGAGCCTACTGTAGAAGCATTGTTGTCACGATGTGTGCTGTGAATAAGTCGTTTATTATTACCTCGTTTTTATACTGTATAAAGAAGCCTATTCAATCTATTGCTGATGTGTTTTCCGTCAAAGTTTTCCTTTTTTTTATTAGGCTTCTCTTTGATTTTACGACCATCGCCTCTGTTATTCTTGGATATCTTCGCTGTTCCTTGTAATTTGGTTTTATGACTGAAAGCGATTCGAATACAATATACCCCCCGAGGTGCGGCACTTACCTTGCCGCCAACAAATTTAATTACCACGATCAGAGAAGCGAAAACAGACCACCGCTTATCTCGCTGCGTCTTTTTTTTCTGCCTCTCTGGTACTGTTGAGCGTGCGTGCGGGTGCTCATGGCACACCAATGCACATGGCAGACAGAGGGTGAAAAACAGCCCGATATAGCCTGCGAGGTCTGAAGGTGGGGCGGGGATGGAGAGGATGCAACCTCGCGGTGTCGAGCTCCTGTGGTGAGCCCTGGGCCAGCCCAACACGCCGCTTGGAAGCTTTCAGGTGCCGGCTCTCCGCACACAAGCGGAAACAGAGAGACAAGCTTCAAAGGGAACGATTTTGAAATCTAGAGGCTCACAGAATTCTGATATAAAAGTATTCAAAGCGAATGTTCGACAGAAGGACGCGTTGTTTATCTCCTTTGTCTGCCCAACAAAGTAGCTTCGTTTGTTACTTACTTTGTGGGGATGTTGACAGGTGAGAGGTCACCGAAACAATGTTGTTCTCACCTCTACTGTTGGTGCTGTTTTAATGGCATCCTTATGTTCAAGCTCAAGAGTGTGTATACGCGCGCTTGTGTTAGTGTAGGTAGAGAACGAGGGAGGGATGGAGAAAGAGAGACAGAGAGAAAGTGCTGAGGGGGCTCTTTGACTTTGAGTGTATAAGCCCCTTTTTCATGGTGCCATTGTTTGTTGTAAGGACGTCGAGCTTAATTTGTTTCAGGCCATTTCAGAGCGTGTCTATCTGGCGGAGCACCTCCAAGGCGCCCTGTATCCATGCGCTCCAGTACGCCGATTCCGCTGGCGATTATTGTCTTTGATTTATGCCTCACACATAATAACGTTGTATTTTTGCTGTTTTGGAGCGTCCTCGTGGTGATTTTTTAAGGCTGTAAGACATTCAAATATATGCATGCATGACTGTTAGGAGAAAAGTAAAATTGTCACTGGCTAAGGAGGGCCAATATCTGTCTATCAGTGGTTAAGACCAATTAAGAGTTTTAGAAAAGATCTACAATTTTAATGAGGGTTTGATGGTATCCATATTTAGTTTCAGCTTCACCGAGCCTTGTTTTTAATTGCCCATTATTTCTTTGCATGACGTTTGTCATCGTTGCTTTGGATGTGCAAGATGAACACGATCTAACCTTACCTCTGTACACTCATTCTGTGATCTTCCTCTCTCTCTCTTTTTGCGTGTGTGGATGTGTTTGTGTGTGCTGATATTCTTATCACTCTTCTCTAGTTCCAGTAACCATTTCTGAGACTCGTATTTTGACACCGGTCGGTGCATATATTGTTGCGTATAGGAGAAGGGTGTCATTGTCTCACCAATGTTTTTTTTTTTTTTTACATGAACAGTACTATCGCGCGAATGGACCAGTCAACGGTCTTTCCTTCCAAATGTATCAAGAAAAAGTATCCTTTAAACCTTTAGTTCTGCTTTACTGTAACGTCAGTGGCCACAGGTTAATCTCTCTCCACGGCCACACGGACACATAGTCGCTCACAAACACATCCGTACTACTCCCCCCCCCCCCCCTCACACACACACACACACACACACACACACAAACACACACTACCACTACCAAGGGGGAGGTTTGGGGCACGGATGAGTCTGAGTTGTGGTGCCAACTCCGGTGTGCCCCTGCCAAAGTAAAGGCCCACTGCCCAGTCATCCGGGGCATCACCATTCACACACTGTACGTGTGCATTTACATATTATTCTCACACATGCAGTTATTCAGATCTAGTCCCTGACAGTGTAGACTTAGTCAAAAGTCCCTCCTTCATACAAATCATGTCGTCGCAACACACCTCGCGGGTGAATTAGAGCAGTCGTTCTTCCTCTTTCCCAGAGCCCCGTCATCATCACTACCATTGTCATCTGCAGCAGAGACCTTAATGTAAAAGCGGGCTTGCCATCGATGACACTTGATATATATCAAGTTCTGAGTTTTGTGTCCTGCAGGGACTCGTGGAGTGTGAGACGCCCACTCAATCCCGCCGCTGCCGTCTCCTCTTTGCGCACGATGAGCTTTTTATTCCGAGACCCTGGGACCTCTCTGGAACAAAACAGCTTTTAGCGCTATACCTCTCCTCTCCCTCTGTTTTCGCAAATAGCACCCATTTCTCTCTCTCTTTCTTTCTCTCTCTCTGATTTATTTCTCTGAAAAATGTCTTGTGAAAAGCAGGGAACTGTTGCGGCACAGGCTCATCATGTCATTATCTGATTAAGGCTCTTTTTGAAACCATCGATGCTTACAGAATGTTTTCGCAGTTACTTTAATTTGTTTGTGTCTACTTCCTGGGTTGTCTGTTTCTCAGTAAAACTGTATTTCGTTCATTCAGTTTCATAGTTATAAACAGGATGCAGTCATAAACATAATCCCAAACATAATCCTTATTTAGGCTATAGCCTAAATGTATGCCTATTTCAGCACAGTTTCTGGTTCATAACCGAAGCTTTCGTGTTGATGAGATACTCTGATGTTTAAGAGTCAATAGTTTACTTTGTTTAGGGATGGTTTAAGATACAAATAGGTTAACTTAAATACAAATGCTAAACATATCAATCAACCCTGACAATCATAGCGTCCTTCTGTATGGGTTCATTAATCTAATTTAGCCTACTTCTTGAGCATGTAGTTCTTAGCTAGTTGTGATAGCCTGATAATTATAATTATAACACAATAATAATAATAATAACATATTTTAGATTAATATAAACAGCTACAAAACAATATGCCTGTAACCTCAACGTAACGATAATTATTATCAAAACTTAGTTAAATTAACATCAAAATAGTTGAGCTCGTTAGTCGTGAGCCGATCGTTTGAGCAAATTAGTGCTGAGGGAAATAGGCCACTGACCATTTCAGCACTCTGCATTCCTTCCCGGTCTCCAGCCCCCCTGTGCGCGCGTAGGACTGGGTTGATTAGGGCAAGAATAAGTTTAAATTTACGATGATATGTCCACTGGGAGACATTTTGTTTTCATTTTGTCTCTGAATACCTCATCCTATATTTATACACCAACCCCAGCCCTAATAAATACGTCAGTGAAGACACTCATCTGCGCGCATAGCGCCGTTTATCAGACCGGCTTCAAGGTGTTGATGCAGAGCACTCGTCAAAAGAGGGAAAATGAGTTTGAAATAAATAGGGTTGATCCATCTGGAATGGACCGCGATAAGAGGTGCCAGTGTTAACGAACACGTTTCCGCTACACCTCATCCGAGTCTTCCTTTTCCAAACACAGTCCCTTTAATGTCCCGGCCTGTTTTTCCATGGAGCGTACGCAACGAGGGCACCGTGGGGAGAATATGCCAAATTAACTAGGCGAGTTAGGGAGCGGGGGACGGGACACCTGCTTTGGAAAAGAGACTCCAGACACTAAAGTTTGCTGACATTGTTGCAATTAATTCGTCCTCAAAAACACTTGCTTGCGACATGGAAAAGAGACTCGCCTTTCCTTTTTGGCATTTGACAGAAAGACACTGGAAAATCATAAGACTTCTCATTAAGGACGTTAGAAGCCTGTTTATCCAACATATTTTTATTATGACAGGTTTTGTTTGCTGAAAATAATCCCCAACATTTAAACGGATGGTTAAAAAAAAAAATGCTCAAGGCCTTATGTGTATAGTCTTATTTTGTTTTAAAGGTTGTTGGCCTATAGGAATGAATGTAATGTAATCATGGGCAATACCTTTTTGTATATTACAAGAACAAAGTTTTCTATATCGAAACGGAAAACATTATAATAATTCCAATAATAAGTATACTTTTATGTTTTCAAAATAGCCCAATGTAAATATAGACTACATATAATATGCCTACCATATAAAACATGAAAAATAGAACATCTATCAGCGGCTGACTGTAAGCTGGTCGTCATCCTTATTCAGTCGTATTAACAGTGGCAGTCAGTTTATGTAAAACTAAAATGGAAAATAGATTGTGGCCTACATTTGCCCCAAACCAGATTGACAGTCGTGTCTACACTACTTTGTCTGAAAACGAATGACTTTTCTTTATTTGCTCATTAAAAAAAATGCATGACATGGAATCAGTCTATATCTTAGATGAATCGAACAACTAATTATAGACTAACACGTAATTATGAAAACAAACATATTTTACTATTTCTATTAGGCGTATAGCCAAATAGTCTTAAGATCTTACGCTGTGTCTATAAACTAACGGGCTACAACGTATCTTGTTATGCAAACGGTTGTAGACAAGCTGTGTATATTGAATATACATTGAACTGCATAAATCAAAAGGATTCCGAAGCGTTACAGGTGTCTCAAGTTCAAAAACTGAGAAAATAACCTAACAAGTCCAAATTCACACAAGGAAAAACGTAATATTGTAATATTGAACATAAAACGTGGCGGTGCATAGTATAATTATTCCAGTTTAATGTGGACACGTAGAATTGCACACAGAACAACTCCATAGCTACCAAATTATCATGAGTGCAGATTATTTGAGACGCAGAACGCAGTTAACTGTGGCAATTATAGTTAAATCTGTTGTCTTGCGCGTACAGATGCCCATGGACGGAAAGCAACTTAACTTGATCTTTGAGAGAGGTTATGTGACCGTCTAAGTGAGGTATCTGAAGGCTCCGTCTCTGGGGCTCTCCATTGTAATTATATTTCATTATATTAGCTACATTTTGCATTCAGACCTTATTGATAGATCGTTGATGAATAGGCGAAGGTTCAGATATATCGACTTGACGCTTTGATCCATGTGCGGAACTAGCTCCTCAATACCACGTTGAGCTCCAAGACCAAACCAATGTACCCAAATGAAACAGTGAAATAATGAAAAATGTCCATGAACCTTTCTTTCTTATCGGTGCATGAAAAAAGAACATCCCACGAAACATCAATGTAAACCCCGAGTCCTTAAGTAATTGAGTTGTGAGTGGAATGCTCAACAGTTACAGCTACAAAATGAAAAATGAAATTGTAGGCTATTCTTTCACTTGAAAGTGAGATGCATGTTTTAATGGAAAACGACAAACATGATTACATCATAGAATAAAACACACTAGCTAATATGTTTCATAATATAGCTTGACTTAAAAAGTAAAAATATGCGCACGTATCACAATAACTAAAGTATTGTAGTCTAACGTGGATGTCTTAATATTCATATATATATCATTAATACGTTTAGAAAGGTATATGATTTATATTACGTTTTCTTATTCGTTGTCTCACTGATTTGTAAAGAAAGTGATAAGTAAGAGTTTTTTTTTGCCTGTCGAAGTCCCATTCCGCGGTCAAGTTCAGTGCATTGTACTCCTCCGGACCCGATGGACAGTTCTTATTGGTAGGTGGATTGTTACATCACGCTGCTTATGACGCGCCGTCTTCCTGTTTCCTTCAGCTGTGTCTTAAAGTGAATCTTGTTGGTGGAGGAGAGCTCGAGCATCAAAGCTCTGCATCGCGTGTGCCTCGGAGACACACACTCACGAACTGCTACGACACAACAAGCCTTTCAGTCTCGAGAGGAGAGGATAGAGAAAGAGCGGCGCAAAAGAGCTCTTTTATATATTTTTTCTATTCCACGGTCGTATCACTCACTTTCACGCCAGCTCTTCATTCCCTGAGAAATTATAATATCCAGCCTCGCATAAGCGAGTCCTCCGTATCTCTTTCTCCAGAAAAAGGAGTTCGGTTTTCCGTTCCATCTGCGGGGTAAGTAACCTTGTCCTCAAATACCTCCCTCCAGTTCTGCTGCGTCGCGTGTGCTTGGTGGGCGGAAATAATAAACAAATTAAATTTATAATCAGTAGAATTTATTCCAATGAAGACAATATCTTTTTGTGATTATTTACTGAAATTCATTGTCATTATGATTTGTTACAAAGTTTCTCTGTGATGACGATTATGAGAATTATATGGCTCTCTATCCCAAATCACGAAGGACATCTCATCCGTAACTTTAGAAAGTGACTTAGTGAGAAAAAATACAATAACTTCAGTTAGTCACGAAAACAAGTCTGTTTCTTGACCAAAACTTATTTGAAGTTGTCTTAGAATGTATAGTTTTATTTTTTAGGTGAGCTCCATTAGCCTATCTTTGTTGCCATCTATGTTTCCTGCATTTTAAAGACTGTTTGGTTGTCAAAATAACAAAATCTCCTATTTTTGTTGAAACATATTTGCCTAAACCCCTTATTTCATTAAACGGCGCGTTTGTGAGTTTATTTGTGAAGGGAAATTGTGCATTTTATTTGTGTGGGTATTTGTGATGTTACGGAGGAGTGTTGGTGTAATTATTTTTATAGCCAAAGCAATTAGGCTTTAGTAGTTTCCATACTATTTGGAAATTGTAAATAGAAGCTTAATTAGTTGTATAATTGGTTCCCTTTAAATGACAATTGGTGCTGGATGGAATCGTTACAAGTAACTAATGCCAGTTAGAATCAGCGAATGTTGACGGGGAGGAAAATGTCCCAAGTGCACATTGATGCCAGCGTTGGCACACAAACACTAGGCTACGTCAATCCACTCCAGCATTTGTAAGCTATTGTGTTGAAGTAAGGCCTCTTTATAAAAAAGTCTAATCATTTATTTTCAGCAGTAGTCTTTCAATAATATGTTTAGTGCTCTGGATCAATTCCAAATGTGAAAGAGTTATGAACTTTTCATCTTATTTTTGTAGTTCACGGTCACAGTTTTATGCCCTGGGAAAAGAAGAGAGGGGGACTTAAACGGGCTCGAGAGAGGAGCGTAGCTCATTGTTCATCTGTGCTCATATTTCCTTGAAATTGTTGAAAGGTCTCCGAAGTAAGAGACTGCGCATGGGCAATAGGGGACAGGTGCGGCGTCGGGAAAGACAGGTGCTGGTGGCTCTATTTCGAGCGATAACGACATAGCCCATTGTTAAGGTCTTGTGGCGCTGAAGTCAAGGCTTTCTTGTAGATATATCACCCTTGTTTGAACTGCTCGAGATATGTCGAGACTTGTGCCAGGGTCATTTGTCAGTCACTGTTTTATTTTAGACCAACCAACCAACCAAAACTTTTAGCCTATGAAGTATCGGGCCCTTTGTTTATCCACGTTGCCAAACTCATGAAATCAAGTTCAGTATGTTTTTCTTTGTTGTTTTGTGTTGCAGAAAATAGCACAACAAACACATTCCAATTTCTTAAATATTTCTACAAGAATACATGCCAATTATAAACTATAATTGATGCATGTGTGTGTTGTGTGTTTGGGAGAGAGAGAGAGAAAAAAGCCTGAGTGAGTTTATGAGCGTGTGTATAAAAGGGAAAAGGGGCGTAGATGGTATTAATGTAAAAATCTGGTTTTATTTGGCATCATTATAATATCTCATAGTTGATAGCGATGTGTCAGAACACTGCATGGAATGTGAGGCTGACTGTGTCATCATCATTCATTTTTAAGTGATCAAAGGATAGAAACGGTACTTGATTCTTTCCTTGTTTCTTGGTTCTTATGTGTTGTAAACAAAACAAAAAAATACATATAGGCCTATTCTGTATAAAAAAAATAATGCAACAATGCAAATGTGCTCAAAGTGTTTAATTCATATAACGTTTAATAAGCAATTGTAGTTATATGCAGCTGTAGGCAATTGGACATTTTATTTTCACACATACATTTAATTAACAGTTTTTATCAGTCAATTATCTAACATTAGCTTGTTTGTTAAAATGTACTATTTTACTTTGGTTCTTATAGAGCCAATTGTAAATAAAAGAGGAGGGATAATGTGATGCAAAAACACAAGCTAGGAAGTCATACAAATTCTCAAAATATCGCCATTTGCCTTCAGATTTGTCTAAACGATCAGCGCTAAGACAAAAATGTTATGACATGAAATAAAACAGTTTCATGAAACCCTGACCGATTCATACATTTGTGATTACTCACAAATAAACTCCAACAGTGCTGAGTGAGACTGCTGTGGTTGCATGCTTACGTAGCGTTATTGAGGCAGGCTTGGTAGTGACAAAACGCTTCCTTTCATAGGGGCATAGGGGCTTGGGGTGGAGCGTCCTAAGTTGCTCCTTGGTGAAGTTGACCCAGGTGACCCAACCGTTTGAGCAGAATTAACAGGCTCTGCCAGATGAAAAGACTAGCAGGAAGACATAGAAGTGAGCTCATGCAGGCTTACAATATCAATAGCCCACCCCATCAAGGTTGAATTTGTTACACGTCACTATCCCCAGTTCAAGATTTGACATTCATACTAATACTCCCCCCCCTCTCCATTCATCAGTCATATTTCCAGCCTAGTAATATTTCGGATTCTGCATATTTAGGATTCTGGGTACTGTGGTAAAGTATTTCAGAGAATTAGAGTGAAGCCTGTTTTGACGGGACTTTGTTAGCGTCTCCTGTTATTGAAGTCCCCACCTCTAGCACAGCCTGAGGAGGTTAATTCAATTCCCTTCAAGAACGTGCGGATGCGTTTATCAATGTTTACATGTCTTAATCTTAATCCAACTTTAACCTTTTTACTTTATTATACGAGTTAATGGCTCATATGCCAGCTCAAAACCACACAAACATGGAAACGGGGACAAGTACTTAAGTAATTATCATAATTTTATGCAGCTTTGTGTTTCGTGGGAACTGGTTCAGTGTTGCACGGCATGTGAAGGGGGACAGGATGGACTCAGCCCTGGAATGCAAAGCCCAGGCCTAAATGTGACCCCATCACTCCCGTTCCCCTTTCTCCCCTGCCATTGGTTGCTGCCTTCTAAATGTAATTATGTGTGTCGCTGCCCCTGTAGAAAATGCACATAGGGATTATGTACTGTCTTGAGATGAACTCATATCGCTTTGATGCATCTGTGTGCTGTTAAGTAATGGGAATTCCCCAAGAGAGAACTTGTAATTAATTATCGGAGTTAATCTCATTAATTGGGTCTGGAGATTCATTCCATATTTAATCTTCTTTACAATGAAATGTGAATCTACTCCACTGCTGCCGGAAGGAAATATTTCATATTTGAGACCAACTTTAATATTGGGCACATTTCGGGAGGCATCCAGCAATCTTTTTACATTTTTTAATCCATTTTGCATAATTGTTTTATCTGTTATTTGACCAGGTACACGGCATAATTGGCTCTAGAGGTGTGGGCACAGCAGGATATGGCCCAATAGCAGCAGCCCGTGATGCCGGACCATGACAGCGAATCCCTCCTGAGCAGACAGACCAAGCGCAGACGAGTCGACATCGGCGTCAAGAGGACCGTGGGTAGCAACAACGCCGGCGTTCTCGTGACAACCAACGCCGCTTCCTCCGCAGCCGATAACATTGCCCGCGCCAAAGCCGCCATCTTCGGTGCCATGAACTCTATGAACTCCCACAACCACCGCAGCTCAGACGCAGATGCCATGGAGTGCTCCGTGGTGCAGCCCCACGGCGCCATCTCCGCTTCCGACTGCGAGTCCAAGTCCAACGTTCTCCGGAAGCTTCTGAAGAGGGCCAACTCGTACGAGGACGCCATGATGCCCTTCCCTGGCGCCACCATCATCTCCCAGCTCCTCAAGAGCAACATGGCCAAGAATGGCGGGGGAGGAGGCGGAGAGAGGGGGGAGCGGGGGGAGCGGGGAGGCGAGGGGGGGTTCCCCGGCTCTGGCCTGTCCAGCGGAGGCTCCGAAGCCCCCCAAGAAGACGCCTGTAGCAACTCCTCCCAGGACAGCCCTCAGGAGTGCCTGTCGCCCTTCGGCCGCCCCCCGGGGCTCGGGGCCTTCGACCTGGAGCGCCTCAACGACGAGCACTTGCGGGCCAAGCGCGCCCGCGTGGAGAACATCATCCGCGGCATGAGCCACTCCCCCAGCGTGGTGGTGCCTGCCTCGACGCGCCACCACCCCGAGGGCGGCCGCGACCGCGACATGGACGTGGAGCGCGACATGGAGATGGACGGCCCCCAGCAGGCGCCCAGCCCCAGGGCCCCGGGAGGAGGGGAGATGTGCAGCCGGGAGAACAAGCGCAAGCAGCGGCTTCCCCAGCAGCAGCAGCAGAGCTTCACCCAGCTGGTGTGCCAGCGCAAGGAGCAGAAGCAGGAGGAGCGCCGGCAGCTCAAGCTGCAGCTGGAGGACATGCAGAAGCAGCTGCGCCAGCTGCAGGAGAAGTTCTTCCAGATCTACGACTCCACCGACGACTCGGAGCACGACCTCAGCCTCCACCACCACCACCACGACCTGGGCAACATGTCCGAGGACAGCGCCGGCCGGTCGGATGCCGGCGCCGACGAGAGAGGCGGCGGCGGCGGCGACCGCTCCGACAACGAGATGTCCGATCTGGACCCGGGGCACTTTTTGGACCGGGCGAGAGCCTTGCTCCAGGAGCAGGCCCTGCTGGCTGAGGGAGACAAGCCCAGGAGAGAAGGCCTGGGCCGGGGGAAGAGTCAGGGAGGACCAGCCTCCTCCTCCATGCACGCCGAGGGCAAGCAGCTGGCCGAGACCCTGAAGCAGGAGCTGAACTCGGCCATGTCCCAGGTGGTGGACACCGTCGTCAAGGTGTTCGCCAAGCCCCCCCGCCCCGCGCCCCCCCAGGTGTTCCCCCCTCTCCCCATGCCCCCCGAGAGGTTCTCGGTGAACGGCGACAACCCCAACTTCCACACGGCCAACCAGCGCCTGCAGTGCTTCGGCGACGTCATCATCCCCAACCCGATGGACTCGTTCGGCGGCATGGCCGGCGTGCCCGGCGGGGCCAACGACCAGACGGAGGCGCTGCCCCTAGTGGTGAGGAAGACCCCCAGCGATCACCACCACCAGTCATCAGCCGTGGGCGCCCATGGCGGGCACCACCACCCCGCCCTGCACCCCTCCTCCCTCTCAGCCTCCATGGGCTTCAGCCCCCCCTCCTTCCGACACCCCTTCCCCCTTCCTCTCATGGGCTACCCCTTCCAGAGCCCCCTGGGCGCCCCCTCGGGAGGCTACCTGGGGAAGGATCACTCCTCCCCCGACTCCATGGACCTATCCAGGGAGACCACCAGCCTGCGGACCAAGATGGCGTCCGGCCACCACATGGGCCACCACCACCGGTCCCTGTCTCCCACCCACCCCGGCAGCACGGCCGAGGGACTGTCCCTGTCCCTCATCAAGTCCGAGTGCGGCGACCTCCAGGACATGTCCGACATCTCACCCTACTCTGGCAGCACCGTATCCTTTATTACCCTCTGGGGTGGGGAGTCAGGGCAGAGACAGGTTGTGTGTTTGTACGTGAGTTTGCGTGTGTTAGCCTGTCTGTCTGTCTGTCTGTCGGGTTTTCTGTGTTTCCCTGTAAGTGTGGGTGAGAGAGAAAGAGAGAGTCTGACTCGTTCTTCGTTGCCTCTCGCAAAGCCGATAACAATTCCTCTGCCCCGACTCCTTTGCCAGACTTATTTATAGCTCTTCCTTCTTTTCTCTCCCTTCTACGCCACTTTTTCACTCGTTTTCTCTCCTAAGTGGTTCCAAAAAAAAAGCACTCTAGTTACCTATCACTTACCCTGGCCAAGATTAGGGGCCCCATTGACATTGTGCGTCCCCCATTTCGACCGCGTCCAAATGAGCAGAGAGGAGAAGGTAGGACCTCGAAACGTGGCACAATGGCGTCCTATAGTCGTCTCCTATGGGTTAACCCCTGCGTGGCCCGGCCGTGCCCGGAGCATAAAGAGGCTATCCCCTGTGGGAGTCTCAGATGGAGCCCCACAGGGCCCGGAGCCTATTAGCTTCAACTGAAACATTCTGCCCTCTGTTCCAGCCGCTCCTATAGCTCCTTGGATCCCAGCCATTCAACACGTCCTTTAAACCCCTTATCAAAGTTTTATTGGTGAAAGCCAGGTAGCGCTCATTGGAGGGGGTTGACTTACAGCTTATTAGGAACTGGTGAGGTGTGAAATGAGTTTGGTTGTGTATGATCGGTGGGTTCCCAGAGAGTCTGTATGTGTGTGTGTGTGTGTGTTTTCGGTGAAGTGGTAGCTTTGTCTTAGAAAGCATCGGGCTGCGAGTGGAACTTGGAAGGACGGGAGGGATGCTTGTGTGGATGGTTGTATGTGTCATTGTTGCCGTGGGGCTCTACCCTTATGTGTGACGTGCGTGTGTGTGTGTGTGTGTGTGTGTGTGTGCGTGTGTGTTGGGTTCGCCTGAGGACTATGTAAGGATGTTTTTTTTATGACTGCTTGCGTTTCCTTATCACCCACCACCACCACCACCCCGTTGTAAAAACGAACAATCGGCCCTGTTCCTTGTCTCTTTTTTTTTCTTTTTTCTTTTCCTTTTTTCATTTCATAAAGATCTGTCAACAGCCAGGGGGGCCTTTTGGCGGTTGCTTGGCAGCCAAATACTTCTTTTTTTTGTTATTTTTTCGTCCTTCCCCCCTCCCCCCTCTCCCTCTCTTTTCTTTGAAGCGGAGGTTAACAGGTGTTTGTGGCGAGCTGTTTGTCTTTCATTACCTCTCCTCGTCTTGTCTTCTGACCGGCGGGGTGAGCGCTTTCCAGAGATCCATAATCCTCTGGGCTCTGGGCTCCCGATGGAGGGATGAAAGGAGAGCGAGAGACGGAGACAGGGAGAGAGGGAGAGAAAAGAGAGAGGGAGACAGACAGAAAGAGAGGAGACAGAGGATGAAACAATTAAACGACAAGCGCACACGCCAGATGCTGTCACTTCCATTGTCTTGTTTTTCTTTATTTTAGGATATTAACAGATGTACTCCCTTCAAACGAGAAAAATAGGACAGGGTGTCTGTATGTTGGAAGTTTCTCTTCATTTCCTGACGGATTAATTCATTTGAAAGTTTTTAAAACCTTTTGTTTGCTTAAAATCTATATTATAGTTTTAGAAGCTATTTATAAAAGCTGGCTAATCGTCAAATATAAATATTGTAAAATACTGTAATACTATTGTATCAATACAGACATAGAATAAATAGCAGTATTAATTCAATAAGGACTAAAGCGTCAAACCAGAAGCCCTAGACAGCTTGCCAGACATTTCGCGGGGTGCGTTAAAGTTCACCCGTGTTCTGTAGTGTTGCAGAGCAGATGGCTGCCATCAATTTCCTCATCTGTTCTACGACTCTGAATATCTTGTCCTTACACCTGCAACAGGGAAGTGGAGCAGCTATTTCCTCTCATGACTTTGGGCGTTTGGGGAAGTGATGTGGAGAATGATGATGTGTTGTCAGATGAGGCGGGCCGACACAGGGCCAGCTGGTGAGAGGGCACCATCACGGCAGAATGATAGCCGTGGTGGATACCCCCCTAAGTCCAATCATGATTACATTTGCAAGCTGTGAGAGAAATGAACCCATCCCTATACACTGCCTTAAAAAATATGTATTAAGGAGTGGTGGTACCCTGTCCATACAGGAAAAACAAGACTTGTTTTTTCATTTCATCCGTTTCTTGGAAAGCACTTCGAGTGTACCAGCATTCTCAAATTCAAGCCTTGTTGCCATGTAGCCCTCAGAGAAGTGTATCCTCAGCAAAAAAAAACACCTCTCTCTCTCTCTCTCTCTCTCTCTCTCTCTCTCATCTCTCTCTCTCTCTCTCTCTCTCTCTCTCTCTCTCTCTCTCTCTCTCTCTCTCTCTCTCTCTCGCTCTCTCTCTCTCTCTGTGTGTCTCTCCCCTCTCCTCCTCAGTCGTCTGAGGGGCCATTGTAACCCTGGCTGTGAGAGCAGATGGTGTAGTGTTGAGAGTGGAGTGCTGCTCTCTTGGCCAGGCCTGGCAGTGAAGAGCTGGCCTGCCAGGGCTTCTCCCCCCAGACCCTCCACCCTGCCAGAACCTATAGAGCCCTCGCCTCTCCATCCACCCTTCTCTGTCATTCTCTCTCC